>NW_026612753.1:0-51162 GCF_029582105.1 Oenanthe melanoleuca | reverse complement strand
CCCATCCCTGTGAAGCGCGGAAAATTCTCTATAACACACAAAATAAGTTCTAAGAGTAAGAATGTATTTATCCAGCGCTGAGGGGGATAGCTCCTCCAAAAACAGGCACACCTTT
The DNA here is from genome assembly GCF_029582105.1 of Oenanthe melanoleuca. NCBI lineage: Eukaryota > Metazoa > Chordata > Aves > Passeriformes > Muscicapidae > Oenanthe > Oenanthe melanoleuca. Next base: position 51,047 of record NW_026612753.1, on the reverse strand, counting down.
GGCGACCTTCACCTCTGTTTTTATTCTCTACAAACTAGGATTGCACAATACACCTACTACATATTCATTGCCTGTCCCCGCTTCATATTAAAATAATCTCAACGCATCTTTGCAGCTGCACACTGCTCCTTGAGATGAAGAAAACAGTCTTCCTCTCAGTTGAAATTTTCATTTTGTCACTTTGCACATTTTCTTTTTAGTCCTTTGGTCATCTTCCGGACTTTGATTCCAGTTTTCCTGGGTTCAGGGATCTAGAGAATCCCCCTTATCCTGTGGTGCCTTTGTCCTTCCATCCTGTTCGCCCACTCCAGCTCTTTATCTTATCCTGTAGCCTTGCTCTCCCCCTGTTCTTGTAAGCACCGTAAATTCCAGCAAACATACGGTTTTGTCAGCCCCCTTCTAGCCAAAGCATTTCTCGAGGCTCGATTCCTAATTCTCAGTTTCTCTGTCTCCCCTGCAGGCTCAGGGGGTGCTGCCCCCTCCCCAACAGCCGCTGCTGCGGCGGCCCTGGGGCACAGCGGGTGGGAAAGCGGGGCGGGATGCGAGCGGGGGAGCAGCGGGAGGAAGAGGAGGAGAGAGGAAGGGGAGGAGCAGGAGCAGGAGGAGCAGGGAGAGGAGCAGCAGCCGCAGGCGGAGAATCGCGGTGTTCCGGGGCGAGCCCGCTGAGCCCGCAGCTCCGCTGGCCCCGGCAGCATCGCATTCCTGCATCCCGCGGGTGAGCGCAGAGGGAAGCTCGCCCCGGGGCTATCGCGGCAGCTCCGGCACGGTTGGTTGGGTTTTGGTTTTTTGGGGGGTGGATGGTGGTTGTGCCTCGCAGATTCGGGAACGAGTCCCAAATATATTTGGGCATCCCTGGGAGAGGTATTGTTTTATTGATATGAGGAGGGGATGTTTTTGGCTCTTGCAGGAATCCAAAGCTGAGCCGTAAATGCTCCTTGGGGGGATTTGGAGGGGCCCACGTGGCGATCACCCGGTCCCGGCGGGGCGGGACATCGGTTCTGGGATCCCCGGGAGAGGCGTGGGATTAAAGGCGGAAGCCCCGGCGTGGGGAGAGGGGCGACAGCAGAGCTGGGGGACCCCCGGCAGCCTGGAGGGGAGGTGGAGCCGGGAGATGAGTGGGGTCCGGCCCCCCCCGAGCCTGGAAGGGCTGGCGGGGAGTGGGGGAAGGCCTGAGTGCCTGGAGTGGGGGGATGCTGGAGAAGGGGATCCTGGGACCTAAGTCATAATCAGGGCAGGATGAGCCATGGGACCCCTGAAACACCCTCAGCGTGCCTGAGCAGGATCCAGGAGAGAGGGGATCCCAAGGAGCCACAAGCTCCCAGCAGCTCTGAGAACAGCAAGCCCCATAACTCCAAAGTGAGGACCCTGCAAACAGGGAGCTCCTGGGAGTGTGTTTTTGGGCTGCTTCATGATTTTTGTAGCTTTTTATGGATACCAGGCACCCGGGGATTTCTAGAGATGCCCTCGGACAGCGGGACCTTCAAAGCCATATCACTCACATCTTGTTTTTCCCCCAAACCAGGATTTCCCATTCCCAAGTATTATCCAGATGGAGAAAAAGGCTTTGAGGAAGAGGAAGATGCCCTGGGACAGCCAGGCAGGTGAGGAGGAAGTCACTGCCCCTGTACCCTTCTGTCCTGCTCCATCTCCCAGCCCAGCACGGCCCCCAGCTGCAGGACAGCAACATTGCCAACGCCGTTCTGCCAGGGAGGACTGTGGGGATCTTATTCATCATCCCTGTGGCACGGAGCCAAATCCCATCCTCTTGTTATCCTTCCTCCCCTAGACAAGGAGCTGAGGGCAGAGACCATGGAGGACAAATCCCCGCAGCAGAACCTTGTGGAAGAGGCCATTTGGAGCGGCTCCACAGCGCAGGAATCCAACGGGGAGGAAAAGCCACAGAGATCCCGCACAAGGAGGGGCTGCAAACGCAGATCATGGGGATCCAAGGAAGAAAGACCCACCCTGAGACAGCCAGGCGGCCAGAGATCTGGCCACAGCTCTGATCTGAGGATCCATGAGCAGCTTCATGATGGCAAGAAGCCCCTCCAGTGTTTGGAATGTGGGAAGAGTTTCCACAGGAGCTGCAGCCTGGTCCGGCACCAGATGATCCACACTGGGGGACAGCCCTACGAGTGTGGGGAATGTGGGAAGGGCTTCAGAAACACCTCCGACCTGATCCGCCACCAGACAGTGCACACTGGGGAATGGCCCTACGAGTGTGGGGAATGTGGGAAGGGATTCAGATGGAGCTACAGCCTGATCGTTCACCAGAGGACCCATACAGGGTCGCGACCATATGAGTGTGGGGAATGTGGGAAGAGCTTCAACCAGACCTCCCACCTGATCCGCCACCAGAGGATCCACACTGGGGAACGGCCCTATGAGTGTAGGGGATGTGGGAAGAGCTTCAACCAGAGCTCCAGGTTGCTCTGCCACCAGATGATCCACACAGGGGAATGGCCCTACGAGTGTGGGGAATGTGGAATGGGCTTCAGGATGCGCTCCCAACTCACCCGCCATCAGAGGATCCACACTGGGTTACAACCCTATGTGTGTGGGCAATGTGGGAAGAGCTTTTTCCTGAGCTCCACTTTGACCCGCCATCAGATGATCCACACAGGTGAACGGCCCTACAAATGTGGGGAATGTGGGATGGGGTTCAGGAAGAGTTCCAACCTTACCCGCCACCAGATGATCCACACTGGGGTATGACCCTATGTGTGTGGGGAATGTGGGAAGGGCTTCCGTGACAGCTCTGGCCTGATCATGCACCAGGCAATGCACGCTGGGGAATGCCCCTACAAGTGCTCAGAATGTGGGAAGAGCTTCAGCCAGAGCTCCAACCTGATTGTCCACCAGAGGACTCACACTGGGGAGAAGCCCTATGAGTGTCCTGAGTGTGGGAAGAGGTTTCAGTAGAGATCCCATCTGCTCAGGCATCAGCAGATTCACACACAAAAGAGGCCCTTCCGCTGCCCTGACTGTGGGAAGGGCTTTAAGAAAAACTCCACCCTCATCACCCACCAGCGGATCCACACCAGGGAGAGGCCCTAACAGTGTCCCCAGTGTGGGAAGAGCTTCTCCCAGAACTCTGCCGTGATCTGACACCAATGGGGGCACCGGTAGGGGAAGCCCTGTGAGTGCCCCGCATGCGGGAAGAGCTTTGAGCGCTGCTTGAGCTCCATCCCCACTGGAGGACCCCGTTGGATGCTCCCAAGTGGCCCTCATTGGGCAGAGTCTTAGTGATCCATGGTCCTGGTGATCCATGTTGGGAACACACCTGTCTGGTGTTCTCTACATCTTCCTGGCTCTTGATGGGCACCTGGACTTAGCTGGCCAAAACTCCATTGGAATGCAGACTGACATCAGGAATTCATTTGGGACAGCAGATTTTACTTTCCACCCCAAAAAATTGGACCTTTTGCATCCAATCATTTCATCTGGTGGCGTCAAGGAATACTGGATGGTCTTGGAGGTCTTTATCAACCTAAATCATTCCATGATTCTAATTCTCTATGGGCCATAGACATCTTCCACAGCCAAATAGTGATGGACTGGGGCAGAAAACCAAGATTTTGGAGACAATGAAGTGGAAAGCCTCTAAAAACAGTTCTTTCTACCCACCCAAGCCCATGCATACTCAGTCAGCATGGAGAGGTAAATCCTTTTCATTTGGCCTTGATTTTCTTTCATTTTTTTTCTTTCCTTCATGCAACATTGGTGTTAAAATAAAGACATTGTACTAAGACATGGTGGGACATGGGTGGGGATGGGTATGGATATGGATATGGATTGTTGGTTTCACATGCTTGGGGGGAGGGGTGGATTCACCTCAGAGCAGGCTCCATGAAGCTGGGAGTTGGGAGGGGCTCTCCCATCTCTGGGAGCTTCCCCTGTGGGCTGCTGCTACCACTTAGAGAGCTGATTTGGTGATGGACAGCTCGGGAAACCAATGAAAAGTATTTCGCTTCCACAAATCACAGTGGATCAGGTTTGCTGGGTCTCTTTCGGCTTCTGGTCTCCGGGGGTGGTAGTCCCCGGCTGGGGGCTGCGGCCCCGGCTCTGGGCTCGGCCGGAGTCAGGCCCGGTGCCCCTGCTCTGTGGTGGTGGGGCCCCGCCCGGTGCCCCGACTCTGTGATGGGGGGCCCGGCTTGGCACCCCGGCTCTGCTGGGGGCCCGGCTTGGGATCCTGGCCCCGGCTTGGTGGGGGGCCCGGCCTGGCCGCATGGTCCCGGCCCCCCCTTCTTGACCTCATGGCTCCACGCGACCTGGAGCTCCCCTCTCCACGTGGCATGGCCGAGCAGGGTGGATCGGGGAGCCACCAAAGGCTCTTCCTCTCCTCCCCTCTCCTCTCCTCGCTCTGAGAGAAGAGACCTCCAGCTGCCCATGCTGTTTCTTCATGATATGGATACAATTGTAACTTCTTTATGCCTGGATAAGATCCTCAATTTTTCTAAGCTCTCCTGAATGAGAAGGAATAAAGCCTGGAGACTCCAGAAGTCAGCGCAATAAAGATAAAGTTCCTGGTGGGAAGAGATTGAAAAGATGCAAACTGATAAGTAGCTGGAAACCCTTTTTGTGAGCTAAGGGGATTGTGACTTCACTAAAATTCCTTTAAACTGTGAGATATACTTGGGGAGGTTTGGGGTGCTTGAGAAGAAGACTTTTTGCCTCAGAGAAAATGGAGCTTTCTCTGTTCTGGGACTGGAATATTAACAGAGACATTTGACAGTGAAGGAGATGAAGAGAATCTTGTTTTTCATCCGCCTGCCTTTAAAAGTAATACCCCATGTTTGTAACATAACCCATTGCACAGCTCTTGAAGGACTGTGACAGAATGGGAGGAGAGTCATAATCTGCAATATTTTTCCGGGCGGATGTGGATTGTGAAGGTGAAGATGCCCCCTAAGCCATAACCAAAAAAAAGGGACTTTTCTCTCTTAAGTGAACTGAACTGATTATTTGAATGTATCACTGACTGAAGTGCTCTCTGTATGTTTGTTGGTAAGAAATGTTGAATGAAGGGGAGGAGGGAACAATCTAGGAATCTTATTCTGAATTTTTTCTTGTGTTATTAATAAATTTCTTCTCATACCTTTCTAAGTTTTAAGCCTGCCTTTTCTTTACTCCTGGGTCCCGTCTCTAAAAGAAATTAAATATATTAAGGTTGGCAAACCCAAGTCACACCATGACGATATGGATATGGACATGGATGTGGATATGGACAAGGTGTGGGCAGGGCTGTTGATGGAGATATCAAGCAGGTGGGGCATAGACACAGATGGTGACATGGGAGTGTATCCCATGGATGTGTACATGGGGGACAAGGGATGTTTTTTATCACAATGTGAAAAATGATGTTCACTTTCTAGGTAAATTTTAAAAGGTTTAGTAAAAGACAATAAGAGAAACAATAAGGCAAAAGGTTATAATGGCCAGGTGCTTGACAGTGAGCCAAGAGCACACGTGAACTCAGAAAACACTTCATTAAATGCATCAACATGTTGCATATTCGTAGACCTTCATGCATTGCTCAAAATCATCCTCCCTCCAACCGTTAAATCAAATTTTTTTCGTTTTTTTTTCTCCTTGTGGCTCCTTCTTGTAGGCCCCCTCCCAGATAACAGGGATCAGTAAATTCCTTCCCTGGACTCCTGGTGTTTATCACCGCTGTATTCATCCAGTTAGGCTAATCCAAGATAGTGAAGAATTTCCTGATTATCTTTTTACCCTTTTTACCATTCTCTGAGTTACATGAAAAAAAGCTTTTAACATCACTATGTTATAGGTCCAAGAAAAATAGATATTTATCACACTACTATTTCTAAGTTTTGTTAATAACAGAAGTAAAAGAAACTATATTCATACAGCAAAGTTTTCCAACATTATACACATAGCATTCATTTTAATATTTGGAAAAGCCATTAATATAATATGCACTTATAGCATCACACTTGCAGAGAAAATTAGTGGTGAAAAGTGGGGCCAGGAAGAAACCTTGTTATGATAAAGGCCATCCCTTGGGGCCCTCTAAACAGGGGTTCAGAGGAGCCCCTTGGAGCTGTGCTGGCTGCAGCAGGGTGAGCAGCAAGGTCCCTCTGAGTGGGGCTCTGTGAGCTGGGAAGTCTCCTGATTGCTGCACTCAGAGGGACCCTGCAGACACAGCAGTGTCACCAGAACTGCCCCAAAACTGCTCTGGTGGTGACAGGAATGTCACTGGGACCCCCTAGCACCCACATACAGCACAAATGGCTCTGGTGGGCACCCTGCAGGGAGAGCAGAGTCACTGGGAACCACAGCAGGGACTGTGCAGGGACAGCAGTGTCAGTGGGACCCCCAACCAGGTAAGCTGCAGAGACAGTTGTGTCACAGGGACCCCTCCTACCCCGCAGCTCTTCTCACCGGGTCTGTCACTACTGTCACAACTGCAGCAATCTCTACAACTCCCTGGAAGGAGGTTGTTGCGGGTTGAGTGTTTTCCTATTAGTGTGTAAATTTAAAGAATTTTTCCCATTCTCATGCCAATGGAGCTGGCCGGTTACACCGAGGATCTTTGACAACTCTGGACAAAAGGGGTAGGTGGGATCTGCTTGGAGAGGGGCACTCGTGCTTCCGGAAAGGACTCATGTTTCCGGCGAGCTCGGAGGAGGATCCTCCGGTCTTGGAGCCACGCGGCCGAAGGCATGACAGCCAGACCCTCTGCGATCACCTGCCCTGCATCTTCCCCGCTGCAGCCTCTTGCCTCTGCGGACACAGCGAATCACCCGGACACCAACAGTGAGTGAGGAGCTGCCCGCTCCAGCCCATTCCAACCCAAGACCGGCGTGGCCGTAGCTGTCCCCTCCCGCCTCTGCTCCCGCCGAGAGAGAGTGTGCCCACAGCTAAAGAAAGGACTGGAACCGAGTTATCTGTCCTGTTTTGTCAGTAATTTTAAAAACTGCTGTTGTTTCTGCTTGTACAGTTAGATATATTAGTAAAAGAGCTGTTCTTCCTACCCCCTTATCTCTACCTCCGATTCAAACGTTTCCTTGATTCAAAAGTTTATAATATTTGGGGGGAGTGGAATTCAGGTGTCTGTTTCAAAGGAAAACTTCTGCCTTTATTGGCAGACACCTGTCCTTCAAACCAGGACAGATTTTGGCGCCCAAAGGTGGGACAGAGGGCACTGAGTGGAGAGTTAAGACAGGAGTAACAACTCTCTTAAGTGGCAACATGCTGTCCAGTTTAATCTGGTTTGGGCTCCATGTGGCCACAGATATCTCTCTCCCATTTGCAAGCCCTTATTTGAATATGGGCTCCCTCACCAATGTTACAGTAGCTATTACCCAATTCGTTTGGTGGATTGATTATGTCAGGAATTCATGTTTTTTTAATTTTCTCTGGAAAGTGGCCACATGGATCCAGAGCTGTCGTACTCTAACTGCGTGTTTCTGGGGTTATTTCAATAATGGTACTTCCTGTGAGGTAATGAATGCAAGGGAAATTTTCTCCCAACCCATCACCCAGTTATTTGAGGCTACCACACCAGTTTTCAAGGATTTCAGATCTGTTTTAATTGCTAGTGTTATTATACAGTGGCTGGCATTGCTGATAGGCCTGCTCTACTTAGCATTCAGAAACAAGGGAGTATTGGCTTGGATAGCAACCCTGATACCTACCCCAGGGACTAGGGATGTTGCCGCAGAGTGTGCCCCTGCCCCAGGGACCAGGGATGTTGCCCCAGAACATGACTCTGCTCCAGGGACTAGGGATGCTGCCCCAGAGCCTGATGCTGCCCCACAGCCCACTGCAGAAATGAACTACCCAGAGTTGGTGGGGGCTCTAGTGAATGATATTGGCCAGGTGTTGAAGGAGCAAAGCCAGATGTTGAAGGAGCACAGCCAGATGTTGAAGGAGCTGTTTTCTCCAGCTGGTGAAAAACCCGCGCCGTGTCCTAAAGAGGGAGAGTCAGATGGCGCTGCAGTGGAACTCATAGATGTTGTATCTGTCCAGGTTCCAGCTGAACCACAGGGGCAGCCACAGCCAGTAGCAGTTGCCCCTGTGGAAACTAGAAAACCTAAGATTAAAACGAGTCACCTAGATAATGGGGATCAGCCAGGAGGGTCCTCACAACCAGCAAGGGAGCCAGAGGTTGAGATTGTCACAGAGTCCCTCTCATACGATAGTGTCCATAACCTGCATGAAGACATTGCACGGCGAGGCCGTGAGTCTTTTACAACTTGGTTACTCCGGGTCTGGGACCTTACGGGAACAGGTGTGCAACTGGATGGAACTGAGGCCAGGAATTTGGGATCCTTGGCCCAGGACTCGGGTGTGGACCAGATATTTGTAAGGGAGCAAGGCCTCCTTTCCCTCTGGGACCGACTTTTAATGAGTGTGAGAGAGAAGTTTGTCCACAAAGAGAGAATGCAGGAGTACCTCCGTAGAATGCGCTGGAAATCCCTTCTTGAGGAAGGGATCCAGCAGCTGAGAGAAGTGGCAGTATTAGAGGTACTCTTTGGGAGGGATGGACAGCATGACAATGACCCTGACAATCTCAGGTGCACAGGGTAGATGCCATGCAATTTGGCAACCCTTGAGCCATCTCAATATACCACCTTCATTGCAATGATTAATGCTGATAACCACCAAGAGACAGTGGGTTCTGTTGCCAACAGACTCAGAAATTTTGAGAGTATGATGAATGGCCCAATGCAGGCCAATGTCTCTGCCGTGGCCAGGGACCTCCAAGAGGTCCAAAACAGAATGGAGGAGATGAGGGAGGAGATGAGGGAGGAGATAAGGAAGATCAGTGCAGCACCAGTGCAAGTCATAGGCCCCAAATCTAGAACCCAACGCCCCCCAGCTAGGGAGAGAGGGTACACCCCACGAGCTGACCTGTGGTTCTTCCTGTGAGACCATGGGGAAGAAATGGGAAAATGGGATGGAAAACCCACTTCTGTCCTGGCAGCACGGGTGCATCAGCTCAGGGAGGGAAATGCTAACCGAGGGAGCCACACTAAAGCGAAGGTAGCCTCAACCTCCCATGGTAAAGGTGCAGGGTATCACAGAAGGGAGGATGATCTGTCAGATCCCCTGGAAGGAACCTCCACTATGTATGCCCAGGAAAGAAATAATAACCAGGGCTAGAGGGGCCCTGCCTCTAGCCAGGGAGAGGCATGGGATGACAGAGAGTATTGGACAGTGTGGGTGCGATGGCCTGGCACATCAAAGCCACAGGAACATAGAGTACTAGTTGATACTGGTTCACAATGCACCCTGATAGCATCAGAACATGTGGGGAAGGTACCTGTTTTCGTTTTTGGGGTGATGGGGGGATCATAGGAATTCACTTTGCTGGAAGCTGATATTAGCCTGACAGGGAAGGGATGGCAGAAACATCCTATTGTAACTGGCCCAGGGCCATGTATTCTAGGCATAGACTTTCTCAGGAATGGCTACTACAAAGACCCAAACAGGTTCAGGTGGGCTTTTGGAATAGCTGCTGTAGCGACAGAGAGCATTAAGCAGTTGAACACTTTCCCTGGACTATCAGAAAACCCATCTGCAGTGGGGCTCCTGAAAGTGAGAGAGCAACAGGTACCAATTGCCACCATGACAGTGCACCGCTGGCAGTACCGGACAAATCGAGATGCTGTGATCCCCATCCACAAGATGATTTGTGAGCTGGAGATCCAAGGGGTGGTCAGCAAAACCCACTCACCCTTCAACAGCCCCATTTGGCCTGTGCACAAGTCTGATGGAGAATGGAGATTGACTGTGGACTATCGTGCCTTGAATGAAGTGACTCCACCACTGAGCGCTGCCGTGCCAGACATGCTGGAGTTGCAGTATGAGCTGGAGTCCAAGACAGCAAGGTAGTATGGCACCATTGACATTGCCAATGTGTTTTTCTCCATTCCTTTGGCAGCAGAGTGCAGGCCTCAGTTTGCTTTCACCTGGAGAGGCGTGCAGTACACCTGGAACCGACTGCCCCAGGGGTGGAAACACAGCCCCACCATCTGCCATTGACTGATCCAGGCTGCACTGGAAAAGGGTGAGGCTCCAGAACACTTGCAGTACATCGATGACATCATTGTGTGGGGGAACACGGCAGTGGAGGTTTTTGAGAAGGGAGAGAAGATCCTCCAGATTTTGCTGGGAGCCGGTTTCGCCATTAAAAAGAGCAAAGTGAAAGGACCTGCCCGAGAGATCCAGTTCCTGGGAGTGAAGTGGCAAGATGGACGGCGCCAGGTCCCCACTGAGGTCATCAATAAGGTCACTGCAATGTCTCCACCAAAAAGCAAGAAGAAAACACAAGCTTTCCTAGGTGCCATAGGCTTTTGGAGAATGCACATCCCTGAGTACAGCCAGATTGTGAGCCCTCTCCACCTGGTGATCCGCAAGAAGTCTGATTTCTACTGGGGCCCTGAGCAACAGCAAGCCTTCGCCCAGATCAAGCAGGAGATCGCCCAGGCACTAGCCCTTGGCCCAGTCAGGATGGGACCAGAGGTAAAGAATGTGCTCTACTCTGCAGCTGGGAACCATGGTCTGTCCTGGAGCCTGTGGCAGAAGGTGCCTGGTGAGACCCGAGGCCGACCCCTGGGATACTGGAGCAGAAGTTACAAAGAGTCTGGAGCCAAGTACACTCCCACAGAGAAGGAAATCTTGCCTGCCTATGAAGGAGTTCAAGCTGCCTCAGAGGTGATTGGCACGGAAGCACAGCTTCTCCTGGCACCCCGACTGCCAGTGCTGGGGTGGATGTTCAAAGGAAAGGTTCCCTCTACCCACCACGCCACCGACGCCACACGGAGCAAGTGGATTGCCCTCATCAAGCAGCATGCCTGTATTGGCAACACGAATTGCCCTGGGATTCTGGAAATAATTACAAACTGGCCAGAAGGTGAAGATTTTGGTCTTGCTGACGAAGAGGAGCAGAAGCAAGTGGCTGGGGCTGAAGAAGCTCCACCATACAACCAACTGCCAGCAGATGAAGCATGCTACGCCCTTTTCACCGACGGTTCCTGTCGCATTGTGGGGATGAACCGGAAGTGGAAAGCAGCTGTATGGAGCCCGATAAAACAGGTTGCATAAGCTATCGAAGGAGAGGGTGGATCAAGTCAACTTGCTGAGCTCAAAGCTGTTTAGCTGGCCTTGGACATTGCTGAGAGAGAGAAATGGCCAAAGCTCTACCTTTACACTGATTCCTGGATGGCAGCCTCTGTTCTGTGGGGGTGGCTGGAGAGGTGGAAAAAGGCTGACTGGCAACGTAGAGGAAAACAAATCTGGGCTGCTGATGAGTGGAAAGACATTGCCACTCGGGTAGAGAAGCTACCCGTGAAAGTCCGTCATGTGGATGCCCATGTTCCCAAGAGTCGGGCTAATGAAGAACACCGGCATAACGAGCAGGTAGTTCAGGCTGCACAAATAGGGGTTTCAAAGATAGACTTAGATTGGGAACACAAGGGAGAATTTTTCCTGGCTGGATGGACCCATGATGCCTCAGGTCATCAGGGCAGAGATGCCACCTATAAGTGAGCACGAGACCGAGGGGTGGATCTAACCATGGACAGCATCTCTCAGGTTATCCATGACTGTGACACGTGTGCTGCCATCAAGCAAGCCAAGCGGGTGAAGCCCCTCTGGTATGGGGGGCGATGGTCCAAGTACAAGTACGGAGAGGCCTGGCAGATTGATTATATCACACTGCCTCAGACCTGCCAAGGCAAATGCTACGTGCTGACCATGGTGGAAGCCACCACCGGGTGGTTGGAGACCTACCCTGTGCCTCATGCCAGTGCTCGAAACACAATCCTGGGCCTGGAAAAGCAAGTCCTCTGAAGGCATGGTACCCCTGAGAGAATTGAATCAATGGGACTCATTTCAAAAATAGCCTTATAAGCACCTGGGCTAGACAACATGGCTTTGAGTGGGTGTACCATATTCCCTATCATGCACCAGCAGCTGGGAAATGTCGAACGGTGCAATGGCCTGCTTAAAACCACCTTAAAGGCACTTGGTGGGGGGACTTTCAAAAACTGGGAGATCAATCTACCAAAGGCCACATGGTTAGTGAATACCCGAGGTTCCACTAACCGAGCAGGCCCTGCCCAATCTGAGGCCTTGGGAACACCAGATGGAGATAAGGTCCCAGTGGTACACCTGAGAGGCATGTTAGGAAAAACTGTTTGGGTGAACTCTCACTCCAGCAAAGACAATCCTGTATGTGGGGTGGTTTGCGCTCAAGGATCAGGTTGCACTTGGTGCGTGATGCTAAAGGATGGAAAGACCCAATGCATACCCCAAGGAGACCTTGTTCTAGGGTGAACTATCTATGATACTGTGGCTGTAACTGCATGTATGTATATGATATAAAGGTTTTAATTTGCTGTAGCATGTAGGCATGGGAAAAATTCGGGGTCGATAATGTCGGGGGTTGAGTGTTTTCCTATTGCTGTGTGAATTTAAATAATTTTTCCCATTGTCATGCCAATGGAGCTGGCCAGTTACACCGCGGATCTTTGACGACTCCGGACAAAAAGGGTAGGTGGGATTTACTTGGAGAGGGGCACTTGTGCTTCCGGAAAGGACTCGTGTTTCCGGCGAGCTCGGAGGAGGATCCCCCGGTCTTGGAGCCACACGGCCGAAGGCAGGAGAGCCAGACCCTCTGCGATCACCTGCCCTGTATCTGCCCCGCTGCAGCCGCCTGCATCTGCGGACACAGCGAATCACCCGGACACCAACGGTGAGCGAGGAGCTGCCCGCTCCAGCCCGTTCCCACCCGAGACAGGCGCGGCCGTAGCCGCCCCCTCCCGCCTCCGCTCCCACCGTGAGAGAGTGTGTTCACAGCAAAAGAAAGGACTGGAACCGAGTTATCTGTCCTGTTTTGTTAGTAATTTTAACAACTGCTATTGTTTCTGCTTGTACAGTTAGATATATTAGTAAAAGAGCTGTTCTTCCTACCCCCTTATCTCTGCCTCAGAGTCCTTGATTCAAAAGTTTATAATATTTGGGGGGAGTGGAATTCAGGTGTCTGTTTCAAAGGAAAACTTCTGCCTTTATTGGCAGACACCTGTCCTTCAAACCAGGACAGAGGCTGTAATCAGATGGGGGCTGCTCTCTCCTCCCAGGCAACTACTGACAGAAAGAGCCTACACAGTCTTAAGCTAGGAAAAAATTAGGATAAAATTCTTTCCTGAAAGGGTGATTGGGCATTGGAAGCGGCTACTCAGGGAGGTGGTAGAGTCACCACTGCTGGAGGTTTATAAAAACAGATTGGATGGGGCACTCAGTGCCATGGTTTAGTTGATGAGGTGCTGTTAGGTCATAGGTGTGACTTTTTGATCTCAGAGGTCTTTTCCAACTCAGTTAATTCTTTGAACTGTGGTGCCACTACAACTTTTCCTCTCCTGGAGGAGCCTTTTCCACAACAGCCCCTGGAGGAGGGATCAGGGACAGCTGTGTGCCACCCCCAGGACCAGCACCGTTGGAAGGGGTAGGGTTGCGGGTAGGGGGTGCCCAAATTGGGATTGATGAACTGGGAGGTTGGTGGGAGGGAATGGTGTCTCATTTCAGGGTTTCTTGCAACCCCCCAGGGCGTCCTGCCATCTGGGTCTGGAGGGGCCCAGAGCCAGCACACCCAGTACCCCCAGACCACCCCTCTTTCCCTGGGAGACATCCCCAGAGATGCCAAATCCTGCTGGGATCTGGTGCAGCCAAGCTTTGGGTAGGCAAATGGGGACTCAGGGGGACCAAGGGACAGAGGGGTTTATCCTGCTCCTGGTTCAGTGCCCAGTGCCAATGCCCAGCCCCAGTATCCAGCCTTAGTGTCCAGCCTCAGTGCCCAGTTCTGGTGTCCATTCCCAGTGTCCAGCCCTGGTGCTGATGCCCAGTGCCAGTGCCCAGTGCCCATCCCAGCTGTGCAGTCCAACTGTCCAGTCCCCAGTGTCAGTGCCCAGTCCTGGTGTCCATCCCCATTGCCCAGCCCCAGTCCCAGTTCCCAGCCTCCTTTCCCAGGCCTGATGCCATGATGCCAACCACTTATCCAGGACAGTCCCATCCCCGTTCCAGATGGGTGCCAGCCCCGATACCAGCTGTGTGCCAGATGTGTGCCAGTGTCACCCCCCATCCTAGGGGACAAGGGCAGCCATCAGCAGGGCCTGAGGCCAGGCAATGCCACGGTAGTCCTGGAGGGAGCTGAGGGTTTTAACCCAGGAGCAGCAGGAAGAAGGAAGCAGTGATGGGGACAGTGATGGGGACAGTGACAATGACAGAACGAGGTAGCCATGCACAGCTTGGTGTGGGGCCTGGGGCATGACGTGGGGCATGGTGTGAAGTGTGGTATGGGACTTGGGACAGGGCACAGGACACAGGACATGGGACAGGGCACAGGGCACAGGACATGCTGTGGGTTGGAACATCACCCTGGAGCATGGCAAAGGACACAGGGCACAGGACATAGGACATGACCCTGGAGCACATCACAGAGCACAGTCAGCCCCAGCACCACCACCCTGAACCCCCTCCTACCAGCACCACTAGGACACCCACCCTATGGCAGAGGAGCTCGGTCAGGAGGCCCCAGGGGGGTCCCGGGGGTGCTCACCCAGCACTGCCTGGCTCTCCAGGGTGCTGCAGACCCTGAGTGCCTGCCCCAGTGCTATGGTGACAGGGGAGCCACCCCAGGGGACTCGAGGGTGTCCCTGGTGTCAGTCACAGAGTTCATGTGGTGTGGGGGACACCCCTGGGTATGCCAGGGTTACAGGGGTGGGCGGGAGGCAGGGGCATATGGGGGGAAGGGTGGGGATGGGGTTGAGGGGGGACAGACACCCAAAAATGCATCAAAGCCAGGGGGAGGGCACCCAACATTATGGGAAAGGACCAAAATCTGAAAAATGCACATAAAACTGGGGAAATGACCCAAAATGGGGGAAAAAGAGCCATAAAAAGAGGAAAGGACCCAAAACAGGGTTAAAGGATCCAAAAGACGTAGAAAAGACCCAAATAAGGGAGAAAAGGCACAAAACCAGAGGTCAAACAGTCGTGGGGTGCTGTGGGATGTCCCTGTCTGTGCCGGGACAGGCACAGATGCTCAGTGCAAGGAACAGCCATGGGAACGTGTGAAAAACAAGGTTCACTTTCCTGGTAAATTTTAAAAAGTTTAATAATAGATAATAAGAGACAAAGAATAAAGTAAAAGTTATAACGGCCAGGTGTTTGAAATTGAGCCAAGAGCACACACTAACTCAGAAAACACTTTGTTAAATGCATCAAGCTGTTGCATTTTCCTAGTCCTCCATGCATTATTTAAAATCACCCCCCAACCTCCCAACCTGTAAATCAACTTTTTTTTTTCCTTTTTTTTATTTGGTTTTTGTTTTGTTTGTTTGTTTTTGTTTTTTGTTTTGGTTTTGGTTTTGGTTTTGGTTTTGGTTTTGGTTTTCATCTCCTTGTGGCTCCTTCTTGTCAGCGCACTGCCTGATAATGGAAATCAATTAGTTCCTTCCCTGGAATTTTGGTGTTGTCACCCCTGTCTTCATCCAGATAGGATAATCCAAGTTTGTGAAGAATGGCCTGTTTGTCTTTTTACCCTTCTCTGAGTTATTTACATGAACAAAAGTTTACATCACTATGTTATAGTCCAAGAAAAAGAGATATTTATCACACTATTATTTCTAAGTTTTGTTAATAGCAGAACAAAAAGAAACTATATTCACAAAGCAAAGTTTTCCAACACTATACATGTAGTATTCATTTTAATATTTGCGAAAAGCCAATAATGTAATATGTACTTACAACACTATGGGACATGGAGACACCCTGTGGGACACGGGGACATCCCATGGGACACGGAGACATCCGACGGGACACAGCCCCAGGACCTCGGGGACTTTGGTCCCACCGGGGGCGAGGAGCAAGGGACACACAGGGAGGGGCAGGGACACACAGAAGGGAGTAGAGACACCCGGGGGAGAGGGGGATGGAGGGACTCAGAGGGGACAGGGACACACGGGTGGGGGGCAGTGATACACTGAGGGGGATGGGGTGGGGGGCAGGGACACAAGCAGGGAGATGGGGACACACAGGGGGAGGGCAGGGACACGATATCACCAGGGCGCACAGGTGGGGACGCTGCCACCAGGACATGTCAGAGCACACTGCCACCAGGGCGTGCACTGGGACAAAAGCCAGTTGCAGTGAGACCCAGTGCAGGGCCACTGTGTGACCCGTGAGTGACACCGCCCCACCCGACCCTTGTCCTGTCCCCAGCCTGTCCCCAGGGGTGGCTCCAGGGTGGTGGCCGCTGCGCTGGGTTCCCTGGCTGCAGTGGCCTTGGGCACCTTCATGGTGGCCCTGCTCCTGTGGTGGCTCTGGGATGTGCTGCTGACTGTCACCCGATTCCGGGCCACTTGTCACCAGCTGAACAAGTTCCCCACCCCGCCCTGGCGCAATTGGTTGCTGGGACACACTGGCATGGTGAGCGGACTGCGGGTGACACCTTTGGGGACAGCAAGGATGGGGTGGAGGCACCTGCAAAGAAAGAATGGGGACAGAGTGGTAGCACCTGTGATGGGACAGAAGGAATGATTGGGGTGGTGGCACTTGAGGGGCCAGTGAGGACGGGGTGGTGGCACTGGCAAAGGGACAGTGAGGACAGAATGGTGGCACATGCAAGGGGCAGTGGGGACAGACACACATGTCCCCCAGGCTGGCAGTGGCCTGAGAGCACATGTGTCCCCAAGTCTGTGTGTGCCCCGAATGACACACATGTCCCCTGTTGTCCCCAGGGCCAGAGCACAGAGCAGGGTCTGCAGCACGTGGACACCTTGGTGGCCCGGTACCGTCATGGCTGCCGCTGGTGGGGACTTCCCTGGCAGCCTGTCCTGTGCCTCTTCCATCCCAGCACCCTTCGGCCACTCCTCAGTGCCTCAGGTAGGACATGGGACACCAGATGAGTCCCCAGGGCCACCCATGTGTTACGGCACCCGGCACAGAGACCTGGCAGTGTGCAGGCAGTGGCCACCAACCCAACCCCACAGGTCCCCCCACAGGTGTCACCATGGCCAGGCCAAACGCCAAGCCAGAATGGCCACCAATCTGTCCTTGAGGTCACTGTGTCCAGCCTCTTGTCCCCCAACCCCCATGCTTTGTTGGCCATGGGTGCTGGGAGAGGGTCCCCACCTGGGAGTTAAGGAGTGCAGACAGGGTGCCTCATCCCAGTGTCCCCACCCAGGGGACCCCAGTGTCCCCATCCCAGTGAATCCCTGCCCACCCCAGTGAATCCCTGCCCACCCCGTCCTTGTGAGTTGCAGCATTTGTGGCCCCCAAGGATAAAATTTTCTACGGCTTCCTCAAGGCCTGGCTTGGTAAGTGGAGCTGGTTGGGTGGGGACAGCACCTGTGGGTGTCACACAGGTGGGGACAGCAGCCCTGGGTGCCCCCACTGGATGCAGGTGTCACAGGAGAGGACACAGAAAGTTTTGGGGACAGAACCATTGGGCACCCGCAGTGAATTCGGGTGTGTCACAGAGGCAGTGGGTGACCCGGATACACTCTGGGCGTTCTCAGAATGGATCCAGGTGTGTCACAAGGGCAGTGGAGGGCAAGGACATCCCCAGGGTGTCCTGGGCCATCCCCGCTGTTCCCTCCTCACGTGAGAGGCTGTGGCTGAGCAGCAGGCAGGGCTGGGCGCAGCACTGGCGGCTCCTGATTCCAGCCTTCCACAGGGATGTTCTCCGGGCTTGCCTGGGAATTTTCAACCAGAGCACCTGCCTGCTGCTCGTGAGAGATCTGAGAGTCCCCACTGCATCCCAAATCATAAGTGCTGCGCCCTACATCCTGACTTGTGCCCCAAACTCTGACCTGCATCCCAAACCCTAAGTGTGTCACGATCCGCTCAACCCGACCAGGAGTCATGATGGTTCAGTCGACCCCAGGGTGCAAATAACAAAAGCAAGGAGACTCAAGTTTTACTCAGCAGCAGGCAGTAATGCAGTTTATTGCGTACCAACAATTCCGTTTTGCAACAGAAGAGAGAGAGAGAGAGAGAGAAAGAGAAAAGTAAAGCAAACAAAGTAAAAGGGGGAGAGAGAGAGAGAAAGGATGGGAATATAGCTACCAAGAGAAGGGACGCATCCTCGTGGTTGTCCGATGATAGATGCGTCTTCAGTCCGTTGGGGAGAAAGAGATCTCAGAGTCTCTTTAAGAAAGTCACATTTTATAGCTCTTTTCCAAAGTGACTGTCCTTTGGCCAAAAGGTGGGGAGATTTATGGACTATTGTATGTGAAGGTCATTGCTGCAAGAAACAGGTGCTGGAACAGGGCGCTATAACCAGTACCTTGCTCGAGAGCAGCATACCATGGCAAGCACCAAGCACACCTACAAACAGTCCCTTGGCAAACATCCACCTTGGCCAGGCCAGCGCTCAGGTCCAGAGCGAGTGGTGGGGTCCTGGGGTTGCAGTCTCTGATGATGGTCATGACAGATCAGAGAAAGTTCGGACTGACTCTTACCGCATGGCCCGGCTTCCTTCACCTTCTGTGTACAGTTTTAACCCTTCTAATGCTCAGATAAGACTGCAGATCTCCTGACCTCCTTTGAATGAGAGGAATAAAGCAGGAAGTATACTGAAGTCAGTGAAGTGGGAGCTAAGCTTCCAGATTAGAAGAGATTGAGGAGATGGCATGAAAAGATTGGCTGAAAAGAACCTTTCTTGTCAGCTGTAGGGGACCGGACTACAGTTTACAAATTCCTTTAAATTGTGGAGAAATACTTGGGAGGGTTGAAGTGCTTGAGAAGAAAAGATAATTTGCCCTGAGGGAATGGGGCTCTCTGTTCTGGAGACTGGAAAGATGAACAGAGACATTTGATGAAAAAAGAGATGAAGAGAATTTTTGTCTTTGTACAGCTTGACCTTAAAAGTAATACCCCAGAAGTTTTTTGACACAACCCATAACACAGCTCTGGAAAGACTGTGAAGATGGGAAGAGATCCACGATTTGCAAATTTCACCGGGCGGATGCAAATTGTGAAAGTGAAGACACCCCTATGGCTAAACTAAAAAAGATCTTTTCTCTCTAGAGTGAACTGAAATGATTATTTTAAGTGGAAAACTGACTGAAGTGTTCATTGTATGTTGTTGTTAAGAAATATGGAAATTGGTGGGGGGGGTGGGGAAGAGGGGGTGATCTGAAATTCTTTATTTTCTCTGTGTTAGTAATAAATTTCTTTTTTATACCCTTTTAAGTTTTACGTTTGCCTTGTCTTTGCTCCTAAATCCTATCACCAAGAGAAATTGAGTATATTTAAATTGGCAAACCTAAATCAAACCAAGACAAAGAAGCAAGGGACCAGTGTGACACCATGGGGCCTGATGGAATCAAGAGGCCATTTTTAACAACATGAGGCCTCATAGAACCAAGGGTCTATTGTGACACTATGGGACCTAAAAGAACCAAGGGGTCATCATCACACCACTGTGCCAAAAGGAACCAAGGGACCATTGTGACACAAAAGGGCCTCAGAGGACCAGGGGGTTAGTGTGACACCATGGGACCTAACAGAACCGAGATGCCATTGTGACGCCATATGGCCTGAGAGAATCAGTAGGCCAATGTGACACCATGGGGCCTAATAGAACTGAGGGCCATTTTGACCACCGTGGGGGGTAACAGAACCAAGGAGCCATTGTGATACCACAGGACCCCATGACATCAAGGGGAATTGTCACACACTGGAGCCTAGGAGAACCGTGATGCCATTTTGACAACATGTGGCCTAACAGAATCAAGGGGCTATTGTGACACTGTGGAGTCTGACTAAAGCAAGAGGTCATAGTGCAACCATGGGGCGAAACAAAACTAAGGGGCCTATGTGACACCATGGTGGCACAAGGAACCAAGGGTCCATTATGATACCATGGGACCCTCCTGTACATAGGGGCCATTGTGACACCTTCTGGCCTCACAGAATCAAGGGAATATTGCAACACAAAGAGGCCTAAACAAACCAAGGGTACATTGTGATACCACTGGGTGCTATGGCAGCAAGGGTCCGTTATTACATAATGAAGCATAACAGAACCAAAGGGTCGTTTTGACACCTTGGAGCCTCACAGAACCATGGTGCCATGGTGACAACTCAGGGCATCAAGGGGCCATTTTGAACATCATGGAATCTCATAGAACAATGGGGCTATTTTGACTACCATGAGGCTTAATAGAGCCAAAGGGCCACTGTAACACCATGGGTTAAACAGAATCAAGGTGAAATTGTGCGCCATGGGGCCAAACTGAAGCAAGGAGCTTTTGTGACACCATGGGGCGTAACAGAACAAAGCAGCCATCGTGACACCATGAGGCCTAACAGAGCAAAGAGGCCATTGTGACACCATTGTGCTGCATGAAGAAATGGTCTATTGTGACACGATGTGGCTTCATAGAACCAAATGTCCATTGCGACAACTATGGGCCCTCACATAACTGAGGGGCCATTGTTACACCATGTGGCCTATCTGTATGATGGAGCCATTGTGGCAACGTGGAGCCTAACAGAATCAAGGTGCAATTCTGACACCAAGGGGCCTCAAGGCAACAAGGGGCAATTTGGAACACATGGGACCTCACAGATACAATGACATTTTGACACCATGAGTTCTAACATAAACAATGGGAAATTGTGACACCGTGGAGCCAATCGACCCAAGGGGCTTTTTTTGGCACCATGAAACCTCAGAGATCCAAGTGGTGATTAAGACACCATGGAGCCTAACGAAACCTTGGGGCCATTATGAGACCTTGGGGCCAAACAGAACCAAGGGCCATTTTGACACCATGGAGCCTCAAAGAATCAAGGGGCCATTGTGATACCATTTGGTCCATCGAACCAATGTTCCATTTTGACACCATGGGGCCTCACAGAAGCAAGGGTCCATTGTAAAACCATGGTGTCCACTGGAACCAAGAGGCCATTGTGAGACCATGTGGTCTTATAGAGCAAAGTGGCCATTGTGACACCATGGAGCTTAAGAAAACCACAGGGTTATTATGATACCATGGGTCCTAAAAGAACCAAGGGTCCATTGTGACACCATGTGTCCTATCTGAACCAAAAGGCCATTGTGAACACCATGGGGCCTCATAGAGCAGAGGGGCCATTGTGACACCATGGGGCCTCATGGAAACACAAGGACATTTTTAACCATGGGGCCTAACAGAACCAAGGGGACCTTGTGACTCCATGGCTCCTCATGGAACCAAAGGCCTTTGTGACACCATGGGACCTCAATGAACCAAGGGGCAATTGTGAGACCATGGGGCCTCATACAATCAAGTGGTCATTTTGACACCATGGGATTTAACAGAACTGTTTGGCCAACAGGACACCATTGTGCTGCATGGAAGCAATGGTCCATTGTGACACCATAGGGATTAGAAGAACCAAAGGGAACTTGTGAGACAATGGGGCCTAACAGAACCAATGGGCCATTGGGACACCATGGGGCCTAATGGAACCAAGGGGCTATTTCGGCACCATCGGGTCTCATGGAAACTGAAAGACCATTGTGACACCATGGCACGTCAAAAAACCATAGGGCAATTTTGACACCATGGGGCTGAAGAGAACAAAGGCCATTGAGACACTATAGATCATCATATAACCAAGGGGCCATTGTGACACCAATGGACTTCATGGAATGAAGGGTCCATTGTGACCCCATGGTGCCTCAGAGAACCAAGGGGCCATTGTGACACCATGGGGCCTCATAGAACCAAGGATATATTGTGACACCAATCAGCCTAACAAATCCAAGAGGCCATTGTGGCAATATGGGGGCTTGCTGTAAATTCCACCCACACTCTCTGACCTGTCCTGCTAGCTTTGGGTCAGATATGGATGAAATTCAGGTCAAAACAAAAGACAAAAGGAGGCTCTCTGTCCTGCACTTTATTCCTGAATCGTTTCCAGGGCTAAAGTGAGAGAGACAAAGGAATGGTGGGGAATTTCAAACCTAAGGTGAGGGGAGGGGTAAACCTAGTTACAGTCAATGAAATTGCACTGGCAGGGAGGGGCTAAGGGAGGGCTGAACCATCTTCACAAGCCCCAGGGGAGTACGGAATGAACCATTTTCAGTGCAATATGAACCATAACTTAGTACAAAACAACAGGGGCCTCATAGAACCGAGGTGCCATTTTAACATCATGATGCCTAACAGAACCCAGGGCCCATTGTGACACCAATGTGCCGCCTGAAACCAATGGTGAATTGTGACACCATGAAGCCTAAAAGAACCAAGGGGCCAATGGGACACCATTGTACCACCTGAAACCGCTGGTCCATTGTGGCACAATGTGGAATAACAGAAATAAGGGGCCATTGTGACACCACGGGACTTCATGGAACTAAGGGTCCATTGTGAGACCATGGGTCCCGAGAGAACCAAGGGGTCATTGTGACACCATGGGAGCTCAATGAACCAAGGGTGTATTGTGACACCATGGGGCCTAACAGAACCAAGGGTCCATTGTGACACATGGATGCTCATGGAACCAAGGGGCCATTTTAATGCCATGGGACCTCACAGAACCAAGGGGCCATTGTGACACCATGTGGCATATCTCATCTAAATGGTCATTCTTACAACATGGACTGTAACTGAACCAAGGTGCCACTGTGACCCCAATAGGGCCTCACAGCACCGAGAGACCATTTTGAACACCATGGGAGCTCATAGAACCAAGGGGCCATTTAAAACTACATGGGGCCTAATAGAAGCAAGGGAGCAAAACAGACTAAGTGGCCATTATCACATCATGGTTTCCACCAGAATCAAGGGGCCATTGTGGCACTGCGGAGCATATCTGAACCAAGAGGCCATCGTGAAAACATGGAGGCCAACAGAACCAAGGTGCCTACAGGGCCTCACAGCACCAAGGATGCATTGTGAACACCATAGGTCCTAAAAGAGGCAAGGGGCTTTTATGATACCGTGGGGCATAACGGATGCAATAGGCTTTTGTGACACCATGGGGCCTCATGAAACCAAGGGTCCATTGTGACACTGTGAGGCCTAACAGAACCTAGGGGACATTGTGACACCATGGGAGCTTATAGAGCAAGGTAACATTGTGACATCATGGGGCCTCCCAGAACCAAGGGGCCATTGTCACACCATGATGTCCACCTGACCAAGGAGCCATGTGACACCATGGCGCCTAACACAACCACGGGGAAATTGTGAAACCATGGGGCCTAATGGGAAATTGTGACACCATGAGCCTAATAGAACCAAGGGGAAATAGGGTCAGCATGGGTCGTAACACATGCAATAGGATTTTTTGACACCATGGGGCCTAACAGAAGTAAGGGGCCAATTTGACACAAATGTGTCACCTGGAAAAATTGGTCCATTATGACAACATGGGCCATAACATAAACACAGGGCCATTGTGAAGTCATGGGGCCTCATGGAACCAAGGAGCCATTGTTACATCATGGTGCCTTATAGAACCAGGAGGTGATTTTGACACCATGGCACCTAACCATGGGGCCATTCAGACACCATGAGGCCCAACGGAACCCAGGATACCACTGTGGAACCCCATGTGATCATTAAGCAAACCAGGAACCTGCTGCAGGTGAGCTCCTCTCATCAGAGTTCTACAGGTGCTGCAGGATCCTGCTCCTTCACAGACTTCCTGCTGGGTCATGGCCTCCTTTGGAAATGCATCTATTGCACAGCAGGATCCAGCACAGGATGCAGGTGAATCCCTCCTCCATTCTGGGCCTCTGTGGGCTGCAGGTGGATCTCTGCTCCCTCATGAAATGCCTGAGCCAGTCCCCTTCCCCATGTGTAGCTGCATTATTGGGGCAGGGGAAATTCAAGAGGACCAAAACTCCTATTTCCCCCAGTTACACGGTTGTGAATACTGAGTTTTCAGAGTACCTACTTCCCATTCTGGTGTTGTGTCATCACCTGCACCACCTGGCAGTTCTATCTTAGGTTTAGCCTCCCATATTGACAGGATCTTTTCTTGATCTCCTCCAGCTCTCATCCATAATTTCCTATATACTTGATCTAAGCATTCCTCTTTCACAAACAATCTTAAGGTGTTGGAACCCTGGTCACTGAGAATTTTAGACTTTCTGTGATGACAAGCACTGACCCCCAAGAGAACACTGCACTTAACCTCCGGCCATGGAAAAGACTTCCAAAATTAAATAATAAAACTGAGATTATAAGTATGTAGTTGAAATAAAAATGTGCAATATCACATAGTAAAAAACTCAGATTTTATAGTTTTGTAATAGAGTAATATATATATATATATAAAACAAGTAGAAATTTTAGAACAAAAGTTTGTTTTCCTTTTCCCTTCTTCTTCCTAAGTCTAAATAATATTTTATAATTAAATAAAATGTATGAATTACAAGCCACAAATAGTTATTAAGTTAAAAGTAAAAATAATTTAAGCATCATTTCTTAATTTAAAAATTAATCCTTGAAAAGCCCTGTAAAAAAATAAGTCTTAATTTTTAATTTATTAACTTAAAGTACTCTAAAACTCACAGTTTGTAAAACTATAATATAAATTAAAATTAATAAATATCTAAATCCAAACAAAAAATACCACCTTGCACATTTAATCCCAACTATAACAAAAAAGCCCCCCACAGTATTAATGCATCATCCGAATATTGGGCAAGTCTACGTAATCTTTGGGCCTGGATACTTGGATTGAGTCCCATCAATGCTGGGATATGCAGAACTCCATCCTTCATGCTGGAGTGCAGGATGACATCACATGTGCACGGTGTTAAGCATTGTCATTCCTTGACAACTGAACAAATCTGTAGGTTGTGGGAGTCCAGGGTGTTCATCTGGCTTCCCTGAGGGTCTCAAAACCCCCCTGGCGAGGGTCCCAAAGATCCCTGAATGAGACCCAGGTGTCTCAGACGCTGAATTTCAATCCTTGGAACAATCTACCAGCATTAAGAGAAGAAATGCAAGCTGCCAGAACAAATAGACTGTAAATTAGACTGTTAGAATGTTGAATAGATAGATTTCTAGAATGTTTATATTAAGGGGCTCGTGGTCAAGATGGAGGACTTGGGGCGTGGTATGCTTCTTCCTCTTTCTTCTCCATGCCATCCACGTTGGAGTGCCACCTTGGCATCCTTCGATTGGATGGGAACAAAGCTGGACCATGTTATAAGATTGAAGTGTATTGGGAGTCAATTGTAAATACCTAGTACATAATTTAGAGTATAAAAGATAAGTCCTGACTCTGCCAGGCAGATTCTGCCCTGGATGTCTAGTTAGACAGATCGCTGTTAGCTGGACAAAGCATTCCTGAGATAAGAAATAATAACCAACCATGAAAACCTCTAAGAACAGCCTCCCGCAGTCTCTCATCGGCAGGCATCGGAAAGAACTGGGTTCCAGGTCATCTTTATGTCCTCCTGGAGTGATCTCAAGTCTAAGGAGACACCACAGGCTGTGACAGTAGGTCAGAGGATTCAAGGAGCCCTACTTTTTCATCCATTTGGTCTGCCAATTATCTTAGTCTAGGGATGGTATATGTTTATGGTTTATGTTTTTGGTATGTCAGTTTTCTGAAGAGGTTTTCATGTGAAGATGTGTGTTCTCATACATATTACTCACCAAGCTGGTGACATGGTGTGTTGGGTTGATGAGGCCAGAAATGTGTATTCTATCAGCATCTGTTGAAGCCGGCTGGGGTAGTGATTCCTTATCTCCGTGGCACATATTATCTGCTAATGGGCCATCTTTAAGACTAGGCAAAGCAATCAACTTTATCTTTTCCACAACCCATCCTCTCTCCAGGGAGATATCACCTGCTGCTGTGCCATTAAGACCCACTGTATGACTGATAAAATTACATCATCCCATTGGGAGATGCTTCAGCCAGGGGGAGGTCTTTCCTACCTAAATAAAAAACTGAGATTTTGGACAGCAAAATACCATCTTTCCACTGGATTCCAGAATAAAACCGGACCTTTCGATATCATCCCTGGACCTTCAGAAGAAAACTGCACCCTTCTACAGGAGCACTGCTTCAGCTAAACCACATCTGCCACTGCAGGAAGACCGTAGCCACCATTTAATTAGACTGCTACCAACACCCTGACTGATGGGGTGTCAGGTTGTATTCTGATTCTGTCAGGGTTGGGATTGTTCTTTGTAATACTGTCTTTGTATTTTAATTTTCCTAGTAAAGAACTGTCATTCCTAATTCCCATATCTTTGCCTGAGATCCCCTTAATTTCAAAGTTATAATAATAATTTGGAAGAAGGCAGTTTACATTCTCCATTTCAAAGAAAAGCTTCTGCCTTTATTGGCAGACACCTGTCCTTCAAACCAAGACACATGGGAGTCCACTTCCCTTTGCTGCAGACCATGTAAAATATGCTGATGGTCAAAAGCCTTAGTAATGTCCACGAGTATGACACCCAGTGGCCTGTGTTCTCTTCTGACAGTTCGAATTTTTGCTTGCAGGAATATGAAATTTTCAGCATATCCTGCTGCTCTTATAAATTCTCTTTGCCGTGGCTTGATGGGGGATGCCTCAGTAAACCTTGCTGATATTATTCTGGAGAACAGTCTTAACAAGATGGAACCAATCATGATCATTCATGGCTTCTTACTAAACATATGTGATTATAGATTTCTTTTCCAGGTTAAGTATAGGTGACCCATCCACCTGGTCCAAATTGATAACTTTATCTCAAATATGGACAGTGGTGATCATGGTATGACTGGAAGAATTGTATTGTTTCAACATGTCCTACCTCTGTCCAGCAATGCCGTTCAGCCTTATTTTTTATTTTCATGAACGGAAAGAATCCGTCGAGCTTTGTCCACAAACATATGTACCATACCAATAGAGGAGACCAGAGCTCTGGATGCTCTGGGCCCAGGCAGTCTTCTCTTGCCTCAACTTAGAGAGACTTCGGGCCAACAGCAGAAGAATTTTTCTCACACCAGTTTTGCACTCTTATAGGTGTCCTGGTTTAGGACAAAATTAGGGGAAAATCTCCAAAAAGGAGTCCCCCAGAGAACAAACCCCCAAAACTCCTCCCCCTCCCACCCCTGGGTACGGGAAGAATTTCCTCAGAGGAAAAGTGGAAAAAACCTGTTTATTTAGCAAACACACAAAGAAAAAACACTCCCCAACACAAGGAAAAACAGCCATGGATGACAGAGAAACTTTCACGCATCTGAGTGGATGTACAGACTCAGGACGTCTCCGGGGCTGGGGAGGGCAAAACGCGTAGTGCTTGTCACAAACAGGCAGAGTCCTGGGTTTCTTGATGTTCCAGGTCAGCTCCGGATCAGGTTCGGGTGGGATTCCTAAGTAATAAGGGAAGAAAAAAGAAAGCGAAGCAAAGCAAAGCAAGCAAAGCAAAAAGCCAAGCCAAGCAAAGCCAAGTCGCCGAGCCGGCAAAAGCAGCCAGCTGCGCCCTTGAGCCCCTCCCCCCGCCCCCCCCCACCCCTCAAGCCCAGACATTGAGGGACAGGCTCTGGCTAGATAGATAAAAAAAGCCTTCACAGAGTCAATTCTAAAAGCACCGAACATCCAGGCATGAACAGCACACATGATTGGGGATACAAAGTATTGTAACGTCACCCCAGGACATTCCACCCCTAATCTCCATATTGTGAACAGGATTAAAAACTTCATTAAGTAAAAACTTTCATTTCACCTGCTCAAATCTTCAACACTTACACATTTCCTTCCATCTCACTTACTCAGACCTTCAACACTTACACATTTCCTTCTGTCTCACCCCACAATCAGATCTCCCTGAGGTACACATTGCGTTGTTCCATCTTTCTGCATTATCCACCATGTACCACCTGGTCCTTGAGCAAAGACAATCCCACAAATGGGTTTGCCTGTACTTGAGGCAGAATTAATCCATACTGCCTTCCCCAACAAAACTCTGACATGGGCTACTCGGACTTTATCCCCATCTACTATATTAAGGGAGTCAGACTGGGCAGGACCTGCTCGGTTGGTGGAACCTCTGGTGTTAACTAACCAGGTGGCCTTTGCTAAATGTTCCCAGTTTTTGAAAGACCACCCACCCAATGCTTTCAAGGTGGTTTTCAGCAATCCATTGTACCTTTCCACTTTACCTGCAGCCGGTGCATGGTAAGGGATGTGGTACACCCACTCAATGCCATGTTCTCTAGCCCAATTGTTAATGAGGTTATTCTTAAAATGAGTCCCATTATCTGATTCAATCCTCTCAGGAGTACCAAGCCTCCAAAGGACCTGCTTTTCAAAGCCCAGGATGGTGTTGCGGGCTGTAGCATGAGACACCGGATAGATTTCCAGCCATGCGGTGGTGGCTTCCACCATGGTCAGGACGAAGCGTTTGCCCTGGCGGGTTTGAGGCAGTGTGATATAATCAATCTGCCAGGCCTCTCCGTACTTATACTTGGACCACTGCCCCCACACCAGAGGGGCTTCACCCACGTGCCTGCTTAATGGCAACACATGTCTCACAGTCATGGATGACCTGGGAAATACTGTCCATGGTTAGATTCATCCCTCGATCTTGTGCCCACTTATAGATGGCATTTCTACCCTGGTGACCTGAGGCATTGTGGGCCCATCGTGCTAGGAACAACTCTCCCTTGTGCTCCCAATCAAGGTCTATCTTTGATACCCCTATCTTTGCAGCCTGATCTACCTGCTGATTATTTTGCTGCTCTTCATTAGCACTGCTTCTGGGGACATGGGCATCTACATGGCGAACCTTCGCAAGTAGTTTCTCTACCAGAATGGCAATGTCTTTCTACTCTTCAGCAGCCCAAACTGGTTTTCCTCTATGCTGCCAGTTCGCCTCTTTCCATTTCTTCAGCCATCCCCACAGAGCAATGGCTACCATCCAGGAATCAGTGTACAAATAGAGCTTTGGCCACTCCTCTCTTTCTGCAATGTCTAGGGCCAGTTGAATAGCTTTAAGTTCAGCAAACTGACTTGATCCGCCCTCTCCTTAAGTGGCCTCTGCAACCCGTCATGTGGGGCTCCATACAGCTGCTTTCCACCTCCGATTCATCCCTACAATGCAACAGGAACCATCCGTGAAAAGAGCATAACACGCTTCCTCTGCTGGCAGTTGGTTGTGGAGCTTCTTCAGCCCGGGTCACTGGTTCTTGTTCCTCATCTGTGACAACGAAACTTTCACATTCGGGCCAGTTTGTAATTATTTCCAAAATCCCAGGGCGATTTAGTTTTCCAATCCGGGTGCGCTGAGTGATGAGGGCTATCCACTTGCTCCATGTGGCACTGGTGGCATAGTGGGTAGAGGGAACCTTTCCGCTGAACATCCACCCCAGCACTGGTAGTTGGGGTGCCAAGAGGAGTTGTGCTTCTGTACCGATCACTTCTGAAGCGGCTTGGACTCCCTCATAGGTGGCCAAGATTTCCTTCTCCATTGGGGTATACTTACCTTTAGATCCTCTGTAACTTCTGCTCCAGAATCCCAGGGGTCGGCCTTGGGTCTCACCAGGCACCTTCTGCCACAGGCTCCAGGACAGACCATGGTTCCCGGCTGCAGAGTATAGTGTGTTCTTCACATCTGGTCCTGTCCTGACTGGGCCAAGAGCCACTGCATGGGAAATCTCCTGTTTGATCTGGGCAAAGGCTTGTTGTTGTTCAGGGCCCCAGTGGAAATCGATCTTCTTGCGAGTGACCTGGTAGAGAGGACTCACAATCTGGCTGTATTCAGGAATGTGCATTCTCCAAAAGCCTATGGCCCCTAGAAAAGCTTGTGTCTCCTTCTTGTTAGTAGGTGGGGACATAGCTGTAACCTTGTTAATAACATCGGTAGGAATCTGACGCCGTCCATCTTGCCACGTCACTCCCAGGAAGGATCTCCTGAGCAGGTCCCTTAACTTTACTCTTCTTGATGGCGAAGCCAACTTCCAGGAGGATTTGGATAATTTTCTCTCCTTTGTCAAACACTTCCGCTGCTGTGTTCCCCCATACGATGATGTCATCAATATATTGTAGATGTTCCGGAGCCTCATTTTCTAGTGCAGCCCTAGTTTCTAGCCCCTTTTCTAGTGCAGCCTGGATCAGTCTATGACAGATGGTGGGACTGTGTTTCCACCCCTGAGGCAGTTGGTTCCAGGTGTACTGCACACCCCTCTAGGTGAAAGCAAACTGAGGTCTGCACTCTGCCGCCAAAGGAATGGAGAAAAACGCATTGGCAATGTCAATGGTGGCATACCACTTTACTGCCTTGGACTCCAACTCATACTGCAGCTCCAGCATATCTGGCATGGCAGCGCTCAGCGGTGGAGTCACTTCATTCAAGGCACGATAGTCCACACTCAGTCTCCATTCCTCATCAGATTTTCGCACAGGCCAGATGGGATTGTTGAAGGGTGAGTGGGTTTTGCTGACCACCCCTTGGATCTCCAGCTCACGGATCATCTTGTGAATGGAGATCACAGCATCTCGAATTGTCCTGTATTGCTGGCGATGCACTGTTGAAGTGGCAATTGGTACCCGTTGCTCTTCTCCTTTCAGGAGTCCTACTGTAATCGGATTCTCAGACAGTGCAGGCAAGGTGTTTAATTGCCGGATGTGCTCTGCCATCACAGCTCCTATTCCAAATGCCCATCTGAGTCCTTTTGGGTCCTTAAAATATCCGCTCCAAAGGTAATCTATGCCCAAAATACATGGGGCCTCTGGACCAGTCACAATAAGATGTTCCTTCCAACCCTTTCCAGTTAAACTCATTTCAGCTTCCACCATGGTGAAGTCCTGCAACCCACCTGTCACACCAGCAATAAAAACGGATTCTTCCCCCACATATCTTGATGGAATTATCGTACACTGTGCTCCTGTATCCACTAAAGCTTTATACTTCCGTGGTTTCGATGTGCCAGGCCACCGAATCCACATGGTCCAAAAAACATGGTTCTCCCTTGCCTCACCCTGGCTAGAGGCAGGGCCCCTCTAAGCCTGGTTATTCTTCTTTTCTGAGGCATACATCTTAGAGGTTCCCTCAAGAGGGTCAGAAATGTCATTATCATGTTTGGCATTTGCCTACGAGAAACAGGAGTGGCTCTCCGTTTGGTGGAACTTCCTCTTTCAATCTTGCCTTCCTTCAAATCCCTCACTCGTTTTGCTAGAGCAGCTGTAGACTTTCCATCCCACCTCCTCATGTTCACTCCACAATCCCGCAAAAAAAAAACATAGCTCAGCCCGGGAAGTGTGTCTCCTCTCCCCATCGGGGGAATGTCTACGTTGTGTGCCAGGGTTTCTAATCTGTACGGCTGAAATTTGGAGGAGGTTCTCCTTAATTTCCTAAGTCTCCGATGATTGTCCTCTATCTTATCCTCTAAGTTCTGCAAGCGTGTTTCCACAGCTGCAATTCTAGCATGGGTTGGGCCATGTACAGAATCCGCATAAGCACGAAGCTTCTTTGCCATGTCGAGTACAGTCTCATACACCTCATCCCGCTTCATTATCGCTAGAGTGGACGCATATTCAGGTGGCCCCAGTCGTACAAGCTTTCTCTACATTACCAGGGTGCATGGTACCAGGTCTGGATTCCCAGTTGTTATATCACCCGAAAAAATAATCTCCGCCACTGCCATCTCCCTCAGATGTTGGATCCCTTGTTCTGTGGTTTTCCACCGGGTCTGCTGCATGTACAGGTCATTCCCCTAATTTGTCCTAAACCGGGACAAATATTATTTGTAGACACAATACAACACCAACCCGGGAGAGCAGCAAAATAATTGGGAAGTTAACAGAATTCCAGTCTGCATTACATGCTGAATAGTTCCATCATTTTAACCTCCTGCCTCTTTATGGCAGATTCTGTTGTGTTTACTTTTCACAGAATAACACCATGGAACATGAAGATTAATTGCTGAATCCCTCATCGAACCTGTATACAGTTATAGAACAGGACCTTACAGCTGTGTTTTAATTTTGTGAGGATTCAAAATCAAAATTGAACTGCTGTACAATTTTCCCATAAAATTATGTGTGGTAAAAACAATACAAAATACGGAGGGGAAATCGATGTTGATGTTGTAACACCTACTACCCAACCACCGGTTATACTGAACTTGAAAATTTTTGAAATTGGACCTTAGGTAATTTGGAAAACTGGCCAATAACAAATATTCTTTAATTTGGCATGGTCTTTTAAACAAATCAAAATTGCTAATGACAAACAATGCCTCAGTAATTCAGCCAGCTTGTTCCCCTTTTCTAGGGATGGATAACCTGGCTGCAAAAAGAAGATCCTTTCAAGAAACAAACAAGAGACATAACCGGTGTTGTGGGAACAAGATTTGGAATTTTGAATAGTATTGATTTAGAAGTATTAATGAATAAATTGACGAACATTTCTTTAGCTCTCTGCTGTATCCAGGCTTAATTGTGGATGTAGTCAGCTGCTGCCTCAATTGTATAAGAAGTCGAGGAAACCACTTTTCCTACCAAAATTCAGAGAATAATTTGGGATAATGCCCATGATTTTGAAAAAGAATTCCAATCCTGGTGAAACTCGGTAAATTTTACCTACGACCCCAAGCAGTTTTAAATACAGCCACAGCCTTTCCACGGACTATATGTAATGCTTCAGTACATTCAATATTCCCTATCACTGCATTAGGGTTGAATCATGACGAAGCTATTCTCTATCCTTTTGAGCATAGAGAATGGGCCTGTCAAATTGGTGAAAAGTAACAACTATTAATTTGGAAACTTACATTATCTGGGAACAACAAGGGTTTATCTGTGAAAGTAATGCAATCAGAACTCAAGATATTTGCTTAGACATAGAACAGAATGTCTGTAACTGTGAAAGTTATCCAAAGGAAATTCCTGAAACACTACTGGGGTATATGAGCAAGGGGTGTGCATGCTTTAGAACTGCTTGTGATAGTGTTTTCATAGAAGATTTTGGTAGTGAGTACTAAAAATCATTTACATCTTTGTGTCTGTAACTTTACTAAAATTGCTGTCTTAAATTTGAAAATTGCTTGTTTTAAAATTGCTTATCTTTGTTGTATTGCATCGCAAAAATATTGATCAAGACTGATTTTTAGTTATTATTTAACTATGCTGCATTTTCTTTAAGTATTGATTCAAATTGCTTATTATGCTTTAACTGAGAAATTATTATTGTTAAATCAAAAATTGAAATTGAAAATTTATTAACACTGATTCAAATTGTTTATTTATCCTTTTTGTAATCAGAAATTGAACATTGATTTAAATTGTTTGTTTATCTTTTTTTGTAATCAGAAATTAAAATTGAAATTGATTGTTACATTGATTATATGTTTTGTTTTCTCTCTCCTTTTTCCTTTCCTTTATCTTTTTCCTACTTTCCTATACTGTCCAACTTTCTGCCTCTGTTTTCTGGGATATGCTATCAATTCGGACGAGTCCTGAAGACTTCACAACAACACCTCGAAGGAAGTGCTCCTGCCGATGATCGTGAGTCATGGGGTGGTATAAGAGTCTGTCCGAAGTTTCTCTGATCTGCCTCATCACCATCATCAGAGACTGGGACCTGAGTTCGCACCACTTGCCCTGAACCGGAGCTCCGGCCTGGCCAAGGTGGATGCTTGTGGGCCAAGGACTGTTTGTAGTTGTGCCTGGTGCTTGTCATGGTACGCTGCAGGGTACTGGTTATCGCACCCTGTCCCTGCACCTGCATCATGGGGCCACAATATCCACATACAATAGTCCATAAATCTCCCCACCTTTTGGCCAGAAGCCACTCGCTTTGGAAAAGGACTATAAAAAGTGACATTCCTAAAAAGACTCTGAGATCTCTTTCTCCCCAACGGATTGAGGACGCGTCTCATCGGACGACCACGAGAATGCGTCCCGTCTGTTGGTAGCTACATCCATCCTTTCTCTCTCTCACCCTCTCTCTCTCTCTCTCTCTCTCTCTCCCTGGCACTCAATAAACTGCATTACTGCTTTCTGCTTAACAAACCTGAGTCTCTTGCCTTTTGTCTTTTGCACCCTGGTGTCGAACGAACCATCACGACTCCCGCTTGGGTTGAGCAAATCGTGACACCCGTGTCCCACCGGGTGTCCCCACGTCCCATAGTGTTACAAGTACATTTTATATTATTTTCGCAAATATTAAAATGAATGCTATATGTATAATGTTGGAAAACTTTTCTATGTGAATATAGTCTCTTTTAGTTCTCTATTAACAAAATAGAAATAGTAGTGTGATAAATATCTATTTTTCTTGGACTAAAATATGCTGATGTAAAAAAATTTTGTTCATGTAAATAACTCAGAGAATGGTAAAAAGATAATCAGGAAATTCTTCACATTCTTGGATTATTAGTGACACACCAATTTTTTCAGGGAAAGAATTTACTGATCATCCTTATTAGGGAATACCAATATGTTGATTTACAGTTTGGGGGGGCAATAATTTTTAATAATGCATGACACCCCACAGCACCCCATGACTCTTTGACCTCTGGTTTTGTGTCTTTTCTCCTTGGTTTGGGTCCTTTCTGTCACTTTTGGGACCTTTAACCCTGTTTTGAGTTATTTTCTATTTTTCTGGCTCTTTTCCCCCCATTTTGGGTCATTTGTCCCGTTTTATGTGCATTGTTCAGATTTTGGTCCTTTCTCATAATGTTGGGTGCCCTCCCCCTGGCTTTGATGCATTTTTGGGTGTCTGTCCCCCATCAACCCCATCCCTACCCTTCTCCCCATATGCCCCTGCCCCCTGCCCAGCCCTGCCCCTCCTGGCAGCCCCATGGGTGTCCCCCACACCACATGGACTATGTGACTGACACCAGGGACACCCTCGAGTCCCCTGGGGTGGCTCCCCTGTCACCACCATGGCACTGGGGCAGGCACTCAGGGTCTGCAGCACCCTGGAGAGCCAGGCAGTGCTGGGTGAGCACCCCCGGGACCCCCTTGGGCCTCAGTGCCAGGCAGAGGCAGCTCCTGACTGAGCTCCTCTGCCAAGGGGTGGGTGTCCCAGTGGGGCTAGTGGGAGTGGGTTCAGGGTGGTGGTCCTGGGGCTGACTGTGCCCTGTGCCATGACCCCTCCAGGGTCATGTCCCATGTCCTGTGCGTGGTGTCCTTTGCCATGCTCCAGGGTGATGTTCCAACCCACAGCATGTCCTGTGCCCTGTGACATGTTCCAGGGTCATGCCTCATTCCATGTCCCACGTCCTGTGCCCTGTGCCTCATCCCATGTCCTGTGTCCTGTGCCCTGTCCCATGTCCCATGCTACCCTTCACATCATGCCCCACACCATGCCCCAGGCCCCACACCAAGCTGTGCATGGCTACCTCGTTCTGTCACTCACTGTCCCCATCACTGTCCCCATCACTGCTTCCTTCTTGCTGCTGCTCCTGGGTTAAAACTCTCAGTTCCCTCCGGGACCACCGTGGCATTGCCCGGCCCTGGGCCCTGCTGATGGCTGCCCTGGTCCCCCAGGACAGGGGTGACACTGGCACACATCTGGCACACAGCTGGTATTGGGGCTGGCACCCATCTGGGACGGGGATGGGACTGCCCTGGATAAGTGCTTGGCATCATGGCATCAGGCCTGGGAAAGGAGGCTGGGAACTGGGACTGGGGCTGGGCAATGGGGCTGGACACCACGACAGGGCACTGACACTGGGGACTGGACCGTTGGACTGGACAGCTAGGATGGGCACTGAGGCTGGACAAAGGCACTGGGCACTGGCACTGGACATCAGCACCGGGGCTGGACACTGGGAATGGACACCAGAACTGGGCACTGAGGCTGGACACTAAGGCTGGATACTGGGGCTGGGCATCGGCACTGGGCACTGAACAAGGAGCAGGATAAACTCCTCTGTCCCTTTGTCCCCCTGAGCCCCCCTTTGCCTACCCAAAGCATGGCTGCACCAGATCCCAGCAGGATTTGGCATCTCTGGGGATGTCTCCCAGGGAAAGAGGGGTGGTCTGGGGGTACTGGGTGTGCTGGCTCTGGGCCCCTCCAGACCCAGATGGGAGGATGCCTTGGGGGGCATAAAGAAGCCCTGAAATGAGACTCCACCCCCTCTCACCCAACCTCCCAGTTCATCAGTTTCAAGTTGGGCGCCCCCTACCCCAGACCCACCCCCCCCTCCAAGGGTGCTGGTCCTGGGGGTGGCACAGAGCTGTCCCTGTCCCCTCCTCCAGGGGCTGTTGTGGAAAAGGCTCCTCCAAGAGAGGAAAAGTCGCAGTGGCACCACAGTTCACAGAATTAACTGAGTTGGAAAAGACCTCGAAGATCAAAAAGTCACACCTATGACCTAACAGCACCTCATCAACTAAACCATGGCACTGAGTGTCAAATCCAGTCTGTTTTTATACATCTCTAGGAGTGGTGACTCTACCACCTCTCTGAGTAGCCCCTTCCAATGCCCAATCACCCTTTCAGTAAAGAATTTTTTCCTAATTTTTTCCTAGCTTAAGATTGTGTAGCCTCCTTCTGTCAGTGGTTGCCTGGGAGGAGAGAGCAGCCCCCATCTGATTACAGCCTCCTTCCAGGGAGCTGTAGAGAGTGCTGCAGTTGTGACAGACCCACTGGGGAGAGTTGTGGGGTAGGAGGGGTCCCTGTGACACTGTTGTCCCTGTAGTCCCAGCTTGGGAGTCCCAGTGACACTGCTGCCCCTGCACAGTCCCTGGTTGGGGGTCCCAGTGACTCTGCTGTCCCTGCAGGGTGCCCACCAGAGCCATTTGTGCTGTATGTGGGTGCTAGGGGGTCCCAGTGACATTCCTGTCACCACCAGAGCAGTTTTGGGGACATTCTGGTGACACTGCTGTGTCTGCAGGGTCCCTCTGAGTGCAGCAATCAGGAGACTTCCCAGCTCACAGAGCCCCACTCAGAGGGACCTTGCTGCTCACCCTGCTGCAGCCAGCACAGCTCCAAGGGGCTCCCCTGCACCCCTGTTTAGAGAGCCCCAAGGGATGGCCTTTATCACAACAAGGTTTCATCCTGGCCCCACTTTTGATTGACAGCTTTCTCTGCAAGTGTAATATTACAAGTACATATTATATCATTGGCTTTTCACAAATACTAAAATGAATGCTCTATTTATAATGTTGGAAAACTTCACTTTATTAATATAGTTTCTTTTAGTTCTGCTGTTTGAAAAATGTAAAAATAATAGTGTAATAAATATCTATTTTTCTTGGACTGGAGCATGGTGACATAAAAAGCTTTTGTTCATGTAAGTAACTCAGAAAATGGTAAAAAGATAATCAGGAAATTCTTCACAATCTTGGATTATCCTATCTGGATGAAGAGGGGTGATGAACACTCAAACTCCAGGGAAGGAGTTTACTGATCCCTGTTATCTGGGAGGGGGCCTACAAGAAGGAGCCACAAGGAGAAAAAAAAAGAAAAGAAACAAAAAGGTTGATATACCTGTTGGAGAGAGGGTGATTTTGAGTAATTCATGAAGGTCTATGAATATGCAACAATTTGATGCATGTAATGAAGTGTTTTCTGAGCTAATGTGTGCTCTTGGCTCACTGTCAAGCACCCGGCCATTATAAAATTTTGCTTTATTGTTTGTCACTTATTGTCTTTTATGAAACCTTTTAAAATTTACCTGGAAAGCGAGCCGCGTTTTTAAAATTGTAATAAAAACCATCCCTTGTACCCCATGTCCACATCCATGGGATACACCCCCATGTCACCATCTATGTCTGTGACCGCCCATGCCTGATATCTCCATCCACAGCCCTGTCCACACCCATGTCCATGTCCATATCCATATCCATATCCATATCCATATCCATATCCATACCCATACCCATATCCCTATCCCTGTCCATGTCCATATCCATGTCCCTGTGCCCACCATGTCCCCTCCCACCTCCTACAATGTCCCCTTCAATGTCTTAGTTCAATGTCTTTATTGTTATCCAAATGTTGAGTAAATGAATGAAGAAAAATGAAAGAAAATCAAGGCCAAAATAAAAAGATTTACCTGTTCATGCTGACTGAGTATGCATGTGCTTGGGTGGGTGGAAAGAACTGTTTTTAGAAGCCTTTCCACTTCATTGTCTCCAAAATCTTGGTTTTCTGCCCCAGTCCATCATCACTATTTGGATGTGGAAGATGCCTGTGGCTCAGATAGAATTAGAATCATCAAATAGTTTAGGTTGGTAAAGACCTCCAAGACCATCCAGTATTCCTTGATGCTGCCAGATGAAATGATTCAATGCAAAAGGTCCAATTTTTTGGGGTGGAAAGTAAAATCTGCTGTCCCAAATGAATTCCTGATGTCAGTTTGCATTCCAATGGATTTTTGGTCTGCTGAGTCCAGGTGCCCATGGAGAGCGAGGAAGTTGTGGAGACCACCAGCCATGTGTTCCCAACATGGATCACCAGGACCATGGATCACCAAGGCTCTGCCCAACAAGGGTCACTGGGGAGCATCCAACGGGGTCCTCCAGTGGGGATGGAGCTCAAGCAGCGCTCAAAGCTCTTCCCGCATGCGGGGCACTCACAGGGCTTCCCCTACCGGTGCCCCCATTGGTGTCAGATCACGGCAGAGTTCTGGGAGAAGCTCTTCCCACACTGGGGACACTATTAGGGCCTCTCCCTGGTGTGGATCTGCTGGTGGGTGATGAGGGTGGAGTTTTTCTTAAAGCCCTTCCCACAGTCGGGGCAGTGGAAGGGCCTCTCTTGTGTGTGAATCTGCTGATGCCTGAGCAGATGGGATCTGCTCTGAAACCTCTTCCCACACTCAGGACACTCATAGGGCTTCTCCCCAGTGTGGATCCTTTGGTGGACAATCAGGTTACAGCTCTGGCTGAAGCTCTTCCCACATTCTGAGCACTTGTAGGGGCATTCCCCGGTGTGCATTGCCTGGTGCATGATCAGGCCAGAGCTGTCACGGAAGCTCTTCCCACATTCCCCACACACATAGGATCGTACCCCAGTGTGGATCATCTGGTGGCGGGTGAGGTTGGAGCTCTTCCTGAATCCCGTCCCACATTCCCCACACTTGTAGGGCTGTTCCCCGGTGTGGATCATTGTGGACGCCATTGAAGACTCAGACTGAAAATGGCAAGGGCTTGAAACTTTTCTCATGCAGAGGAAGCTTTCTCAGGCTGAGACAGTTTCTCAGTTCCAGCCTGAGCCTTTCCCAGAATGATTACACTGGGGAAAAATAAAAAGGAATTAATAACAAGATTAACACCTGGGCTTCAATGATAAACAGTTCTCACGGTTTGTGAGAAAGTTTTGTTTTCTTCAATTATCCAATAGGCTGCTGTTCTGTTTGTAGTTTGCGGAACACACTATAAGAATGTGGTCCGGCCGTCCAATAAACCGCTTCTTTAGCCACCTAGCTAGAGGAGTCCGTGTTGTTATTTTACGAAATACATCGCGAGTAGCGACAGATCATCTGGTGGCAGATCAATCTGGAGCTCAGTCTGAAGCTCTTCCCACATTCCCCACACTCATAGGGCTGATCCCCAGTGTGGATCCTCTGGTGGTATAGCAAACTGGAACTCTGGCAGAAGCTCTCTCCACATTCCCCACACTCATAGGGCCGTTCCCCAGTGTGGGTCCTCTGGTGGCGGATCAGGTGGGAGCTGACATTGAATCCCTTCCCACATTCCCCACACTCGTAGGGCCGTTCCCCAGTGTGGATCATCTGCTGCCGGACCAGGCTGGAGCTCCTGTGGAAACTCTTCCCACATTCCAAACACTGGAGGGGCTTCTTGCTACCATGAAGCTGCTCATGGACTCTCAGCTCAGAGCTCTGGCCAGATCTCTGGCTGCCTGCCAGGTCCAGTTTGGGTCTTTCTTCCTCGGATCCCCATGATCTGCGTTTGCAGCCCCTCCTTGTGTGGGATCTCTGCGGCTTTTCCTCCCCGTTGTATTCCTGCACTGCGGAGTCGCTCCAAACGGCCTCTCCCACGAGGTTCTGCTGAGGGGATTTGTCCTTCATGGTCTCCGTCCTCAGCTCCTTGTCTGGGGGAGGAAGAACAAGGAGAGGATGGGATTTCCCTCCGTGCCACAGGGAAAGGCAATGTGGTCCCTCCAGTCCTCCCTGGCAGGACAGAGGGGAAAAGGGGCAGTGACTTCTTCCTCACCTGCCTGGCTGTCCCGGGGCATCTTCCTCTTCCTCCCCCTCTCCCCACCAGAGCTTCAAAGCTCGGGGGGGCCGGACCCCACTCATCTCCCGGCTCCACCTCCCCTCCAGGCTGCCGGGGGTCCCCCAGCTCTGCTGTCGCCCCTCTCCCCACGCCGGGGCTCCCGCCTTTCATCCCACGCCTCTCCCGGGGATCCCAAAACCGATGTCCCGCCCCGCCGGGACCGGGTGATCGCCACGTGGGCCCCTCCAAATCCCCCCAAGGAGCATTTACGGCTCAGCTTTGGATTCCTGCAAGAGCCAAAAACATCCCCTCCTCATATCAATAAAACAATACCTCTCCCAGGGATGCCCAAATATATTTGGGACTCGATTCCCGAATCTGCGAGGCACAAACACCACCCCCCATCCCCCAAAACACCAAAACCTAACCAACCGTGCCGGAGCTGCCGCGATAGCCCCGGGGCGAGCTTCCCTCCGCGCTCACGCGCGGGATGCAGGAATGCGATGCTGCCGGGGCCAGCGGAGCTGCGGGCTCAGCGGGCTCGCCCCGGAACACCGCGATTCTCCGCCTGCGGCTGCTGCTCTTCTCCCTGCTCCCCCGCTCGCATCCCGCCCCACTTTGCCACCCGCTGTGCCCCACGGCCGCCGCAGCAGCGGCTGTTGGGGAGGGGGCAGCACCCCCTGAGCCTGCAGGGGAGACAGAGAAACTGGGAATTAGGAATCGAGCCTCGAGAAATGCTTTGGCTAGAAGGGGCCTGACAAAACCGTATGTTTGCTGGAATTTACGGTGCTTACAAGAACAGGAGGAGAGCAAGGCTACAGGATAAGATAAAGAGCTGGAGTGGGCGAACAGGATGGAAGGACAAAGGCACCACAGGATAAGGGGGATTCTTCAGATTCCTGAGCCGGGAAAACTGGAATCAAAGTCCAGAAGATGACCAAAGGACTAAAAAGATCATGTTTAAGGAGACAAGATGAAAAGTTTCAACAAAGAGGAAGACTGTTTACTTTTTCCCAAGGAGCAGTGTGCAGCTGCAAAGATGCGTTGAGATTATTTTAATATGAAGCGGGGCAGGCAATGAATATGTAGTAGGTGTATTGTGCAATCCTAGTTTGTAGAGAATAAAAAGAGAGGCACTGAAGGCGTGCGTGTTTTTGGAGGAGCTATCCCCCTCAGCGCTGAATAAATACATTCGTACTCTTATAATTTATTTTGTGCATTATCGAGAGTTTTTCCGCTGCTCACAGGGATGGGCAGGAGGCTCGGGATCCCGCAGTGCAGATCCGTCCGTGCCGTGCCCCTCCCCCCGAGCCCAGATTCCGCTCCCTGGAGTCGCTGGATGCGAGGGAGTGGCGCAGGTGGGGTGGGAGTGGGGAGCTCTGGGCGCTGCGGCTCTACCAGCTGTTACAAATACATATTATAGCATTGCCTTCTCCCGAATATTCAAATTCATACTGCATGTGTAGTGTTAAAGTAATTTTTAAAATATAGTTTTCTTTAAATGTAACATAGGCTAATAAAGAGTATTTGTAATAAAAATACTTACTTAGTGAAATAACACCCAATAAAAACACCTGCTCTTAATATACCAGCTACCAGCACCAACCGCCTCTAAAAGTCACAAATCAAATTAAAACTAATTAAATAAATAAATTAAAACCACAACTAAAAACCACACGTTTTCTAAAAAACCAAAGTCAAAAAATAACCATATAAAACAAATCCTAAAATATAAAAAATAATTCATAAAACAGTTTGAAAATACACAATAAGTCTATAAATATACAACAAGTAAATAAATTAAAAAAATATCTCCCAAACAACAAGTGTACTCTTAACCAAATACCAAACACCCAATCACTATAACCTTTTACTTTATTAATTGTCTCTTATTTTCTTTTATTAAACCTTTAAAATCAACACAAATTAGAATACATTTTTCACGCCACTGTCTGGGGATTCACCACAGAAAATACTGTTCAGTGCGGGCTCTGGCTGCGCTTGTGAAAGGCGCTGTGCTCTGTGGCTCTCCCCAGTGCCTGCCAAGTCCCAGCCTGAGCTCTTCCCTATTTCTTTTTCTTTCTTTCCTATTTGTCTACCTCACATTTCTGGTTCAATCAAATCCACGTTCAGTCAAATCCGTAGGTTGTGCTCCCATGGTCTCATTTGCACCTTCACTGGGCTCGAGGTGTCTCACCCTGCTGGATCTCTTCTCACCACCATCGTTCTGGGATTCTGTCAGGGCCACTCTTTCCTTTTCTTCTTCCCTCTGCTGTGAGCTGGGAACAAGCTGGAAAATGTCCAGCATGTCATAAATCCATATTATAATATTGGGTTTTTTTGCAAATATTAAAATGCCTTCTGTATGCATAATGTTATAGTAACTTTGCTATAAAGATATAGTTTTTTTTCTGCTTTTAACTAAACTTAGACATTATACTGAAATAGCTGATTTAGTCATGCTTGTGGTAATTGAACTGCCTGTTTGGTTGGGATAACATC
Source organism: Oenanthe melanoleuca (assembly GCF_029582105.1). NCBI lineage: Eukaryota > Metazoa > Chordata > Aves > Passeriformes > Muscicapidae > Oenanthe > Oenanthe melanoleuca. Next base: position 8,431 of record NW_026612753.1, on the reverse strand, counting down.
CAATAGATGTGTAATGAAGACCCCTGCTACAATCAGCACCAGGTCAGGACCAAAGTCCAGCCTGGAGTGGAAAATAAGAATGGGCTAAAACCACAGCCAAGAAATGTGCACACTCTAAAAAGGCAAACCCGAGGAAGATCCGTGCTGAACTCTTCTTAAACGTGTAAACTAATATGCTTTACACTGGGAGGTGTTGGCCAAGTATCCCAAGGCATTTGATATAATATAATATAATATAATATAATATAATATAATATAATATAATATAATATAATATAATATAATATAATATAATATAATATAATATAATATAATAAAATATATAGAAACAACTGTTATCCCAAGGCCACAGTATTGAGAAGTTTAAAATTAACATATGAGTTATTTTTGAATAACCAGGTACAGAAGCACACCTCATAGAAAATCGGTAACTGCACTACAAGTGAGAGCCAATGTTTACCCCACAAGAGAAGTCCTGGCCAGCAGTACTCGTGAAAACCTGTAAATATTGTGGTGCTGATAATGAAACATCATCCCATGTTATATGGAACTGTCCAATTACTCAAAACACCGGGAATAAACGCACAGAAAGACACATCTGTGATCTGCAAGGCTGAAAAGAAGAATTGGACAGTATTTCAAGAGATGATGACGAGTTATGCAAGCCAAATTTCATCTTCGTTAAAAGAGGAAAGGCATTCATGGTGAACATGACAGTCAGATACAAGCACTCCAACTCCTCCTTGAAAGTTGCTGCCAATGAGAAGGCCAGGAAATATCAGTGCCTTCACAGACAAACTCAAGATCTTACAAATGCAGCAGACATTGAATTTGTGGGCTTTCCTATAGGAGCACAAGGAAAGTAAGAAAAATCTCTTCTGCTGTTGGCCCTAGGTCTGTCTAAGATGAGGCAAGAGAAGACTGCCTGGGCCTAGAACATCCAGAGCGCTCCTCTATTGGTATGGTACATACTTTTGTGGACAAACCTTGATTGATTTCCATTCATGAAAATAAAAAATAAGGCTGAATGGCATTGCTGGACAGTGGGTAGGACATGTTGGAACAATTCAGTTCTTCCAGTCATACCATGTTTGCCACTGCCCATATTTGGGATAAATTTACTAATTTGGATCAGGTGGATGGGCCACCTATACTTAACCTGGAAAAGGAACCTATAATCATATATATTTTGCAAGAAGCCATGAATGATCATGATTGGTTCCAACTTGTTAAAACTCTTCTCCAGAATAATGTCAGCAAGGTTTACTGAGGCATCCCCCATCAAGCATCACGGCAAAGAGAATTTATAAGAGCAGTGGGATATGCTGAAAATTTCATATTCCTGCAAGCAAAAATTCGAACTGTCAGAAGAGAACACAGGCCACTGGGTGTCATATTCGTGGACATTACTAAGGCTTTTGACCATCAGCATATTTTACATGGTCTGTAGCAAAGTGAAGTGGACTCCCATGTGTCTTTGTTTGAAGTTCAGGTGTCTGCCAATAAAGGCAGAAGCTTTTCTTTGAAATGGAGAATGTAAACTGCCTTCTTCCAAATTATTATTATAACTTTGAAATTAAGGAGCTCTCAGGCAAAGATATGGGAATTAGGAATGACAGTTCTTTACTAGGAAAATTAAAATACAAAGACAGTATTACAAAGAACAATCCCAACCCTGACAGAATCAGAATACAACCTGACATTGTGACACCATGGGGCCTCGTGGCTCCAAGGGGCCATTGTGACACCATTTGGTTGCATAGAAGCAATGCTCTAGTTTGACACCATGGGGCCTCACAGAAGCAAGGGTCCATTGTAAAACCATGGTGTCCACCAGAACCAAGGGGCCATTGAGACACAATTGAGCTTAAGAAAACCAAGGGGCCATTGTGACACCATGGAGCTTAAGAAAACCAAGTGGACATTGTGACACCATGGGGCCTAAAAGAACCAAGGATCCATTGTGACACCATGGTACCCAAAAGAACCAAGGATCCATTGTGACACCATGGTACCCAAAAGAACCAAGGATTCATTGTGACATCATGTGTCCTATCTGAATCGAGGGGCCATTGTGAACACCGTGAAGCCTCATTGAACGGAGGGGCCATTGCGACACCATGGGGTCTCATGCAAACAAAAGGCCATTGTGGTACCATGGGGGCCTCATGGAACCAAGGGTCCATTGCGTCACCAGGGGCCTTGTGGCCCCAAGGGGCCATTGTGACACCAATTGGTCGCATTGAATCAATGCACCCTTTTGACAGCATGAGGCCTTACAAAACCAAGGGTGCTTTGTAAAACCATGGTGTCCACCGGAATGAAGGAGCCATTATGAGACCATGGGACCTCACATAACAATGGGGTCATTGTGACACCATGGGTCCTGACAGAATCAAGGGGAAATTTGGACATCATGGGGCCCAATAGAACCAAGGGGTTTTTTTGGCACCGTTGAGGCTCAGAAATCCAAGAGGTGATTAAGACACCGTGGAGCTGAATGAAACCAAGGGCCATTGTGAGACCTTGTGGCCTTACAGAGCCAATGGTCCAATGTGAAACCTCGGGGCCAATCAGAACCAAGGGGCCATTTTGACACAATGGAGCCCGAAAGAATCAAGGGGCAATTGTGAAACCATTGGGCCTCTGGGAACCAAGGGGCCATTGTGACACCATGGGGCCTTACAGAACAAGGGGAACTTGTGACACTATGGTTCCTAACAGAACCATGGGGAAATTGCGACACCATAACGGGCATAACAGATGCAAAGGGATTTTGTGACACCATGGGGCCTAACAGAACCAAGGGGCCAATTTGACACAAATGTACCACCTGGAACCAATGGTCCATTTTGACACCATAAGACATAACTTAACCAAGGGGCTATTGTGAAATCATGGGGCCTCATAGAACCAAGGTGCCATTGTTATATCATGGGACCTCATGGAAACAAAGGGGCTATTGTGACAGCATGGGGCCTAATAGAACCACAGGTCCATTGTGAAATCTTAGTGCCTCATGGAATCAATGGGGCATCATGACACCATGGCGCCTCATAGAACCAAGTGGTGATTTTGACACCAAGGGACCCAATGGAACCAAGGATACCACTGTGGAACCCCATGTATTCATTAAGCACACCAGGAACCTGCTGCAGGTTAGCTCCTCTCACCACAGTTCTACAGGTCCTGCGGGATCCTGTTCCAGCACTGGCTTCCTATTGGGTCATGGCCTCCTTTGGAAATTGATCTATTGCAGAGCAGGATCCAGCACAGGATGCAGGTGAATCCCTCCTCCATTCTGGGCCTCTGTGGGCTGCAGGTGGATCTCTGCTCCCTCATGAGGTGCCTGAGCCAGTCCCCTTCCCCATGTGTAGCTGCATTATTGGGGCAGGGGAAATTCAAGAGGACCAAAACTCCTATTTCCTCCAGTTACACAGTTGTGAATACTGAGTTTTCAGAGCACCTACTTCCCATTCTGGTGTTGTGTCATCACCTGCACCACCCAGCAGTTCTATCTTAGGTTTAGCCTCCCATATTGACAGGATCTTTTCTTGATCTCCTCCAGCTCTCATCCATAATTTCCTATATACTTAATCTAAGCATTCTTCTTTCATGAACAGTCTTAAGGTGTTGGAACCCTGGTCACTGAGAATCTTAGACTTTCTGTGATGACAAGCACTGACCCCCAAGAGAACACTGCATTTAATCTCAGGTCATGGAAAAGACTTCCAAAATTAAACAATAAAACAGAGATTATAAGTATGTAGTTTAAATAAAAATGTGCAATATCACATAGTAAAAAACTCAAATTTTAAAGTTTTAGAATAGAGCAATATATATATAAATCAAAATAAAAATTTTAGGTCAAAAGTTTATCCTTCTTTTTGCCTTCTTCTTCATAAGTCTAAGTAATATTTTATAATTATATAAAATGGATGCATTACAAGCCACAAATTGTTATTAAGCTAAAAGAAAAAATAATTTAAGCATAATTTCTTTATTTAAAAATTTATCCTTGAAAAGGCCTGTAAAAAATGTCTTGATTTTTAATTTATTAACTTAAAGTACTCTAAAACCCACAGTCTGTAAATCTATAATATAAATTAAAATTAATACACATCTAAATCCAAACAAAAAATACCACCTTGCACATTTAATCCCAACTATAACAAAAAAGCTCCCCACAATATTAATGCATCATCCGAACATTAGGCAAGTCTACGTAATCTTCGGGCCTGGATACTTGAATTGAGTCCCATCAATGTTAGGATACCCAGAACTCCACCCTTCATGCTGGAGTGCAGGATGACATCATATGTGCATGGTGTTAAGCATTGCCTTTCCATGACAATTGATCAAATCTGGAGGTCAGGGAATTCAAGGAGCCCTGCTTTTGCATCCGTTTGGTCTGCCAAATATCTTAGTCTAGGGATGGTGTATATGTTTTTGGTATGTCAATTTTCTGAAGAGGTTTTCATGCGATGATGTATGTTCTCATATATATTACTCACCCAGATGGTAACATAGTGTCTTATGTTGATGTGGCCAGAAATGTGTATTCTATCAGCATCTTTTGAAGCCGGCTGGGGTAGTGATTCCTTATCTCCGTGGCACATTTTATCTGGTAATGGGCCATCTTTAAGCTAAGGTGAGGCAATCAACTTTATCTTTTCCACAACCCATCCTCCCTCCAGGGAGATATCATCTGCTGCTGCGCCATTAAGTCCCACTGTATGACTGATAAAATTACATCATCCCATTGGGAGATGCTTCAGCCAGGGGAAGATCTTTCCTACCTAAATAAAAAACTGAGATTTTGGACAGCAAAATACCATCTTTCCACTGGATTCCAGAAGAAAACCGGGCCTTTCCATATCATCCCTGGACCTTCAGAAGAAAACTGCACCCTTCTTCAGGAGCACTGCTTCAGCTAAACCACATCTGCCACTGCAGGAAGGCTGTTGTTACCATTTAATTAGACTGCTACCAACACCCTGTGAATCAAATGCCCCTTGATTCTTTGAGGCTCCGAGGCATCAAAATGGCCCCTTGGTTCCCTTTGGCCCCGAGGTTTCACAATGGTGTCTTAATCAGCCCTTGGATCTCTGAGGTGCCACAAAAGCCCCTTGGTTTTGTTTGGCCACATCGTGTCACAATTTCCTCTTTGTTTTGTTAGGACCCATGGTGTCAAAATGGCCTCTTGGATCTGTGTGGTCCCATGGTGTTCAACATGGCCTCTTGGTGCCATGAGGCCCCTTAGTGTCACAATGGCATTTTGCGTCTGTTGTCATTTTGCTCCATGTTGTCACTATGGCTGCTTTGTACAGATAGGGCATGTGGTTTAACAATGGCCCCTTGGTTCTGTAAGGCCTCATGGTGTCAAAATGGTCCCACTGTTCTATGAGGCCCCATAGTGTCAAAATGGCTCCTTGATTCCTTTAAAACCCATGGTGTCATAATGGCCCGTCAGTTCTATTCGATCCATGGTATCAGAATGGTCTCTTGGTTTTATGAAGTCCCATGGTGTCACAATGGCCACTTGGTGCCATGAGGCCTCATGTTGTCACAGTGGCGCCTTGGTTCTCTGAGGATCCATGGTGTCACAATGGTCCCTTGGTCCTTTGAAGGCCCTTGGTGTGACAATGGCCCTTTAGTTCTGTGACGCCCCATGAAGTCATAATGGTCCTTGGTTTCGTTGGGCTCCATGATATCGCATTGACTCCCTGGTTCTCTTAGGCCCCATGGTGTCAGGACGGCCCCTTGATTCTCTTAGACCTCAAAGTGGCACAAGGATCTCTTCCTTCTATTCGGCCTGTCACAGTGTGACTGGGGTTTTGGCAATTTTAATATATTTAATTTCTTTTAGAGATAGCATTTATGAGTAGAGACAAGGCAGGCTTAAAACCTAAAAGGGTACAAGAAGAAATTTATTAATAAAAAAAAAAGAATTCAGAATAAGATTCCTAGATTATTCCCTCCTCCCCTTTCCTTCATCCCACATTCCTTAGAACAACATACAGAGAGCACTTCAGTCAATTATCTACTTAAATAATAATTTCAGTTCACTCAAGAGAGAAAAGTCCCATTTTTGATTTAGGTTTAGGAGGTGTCTTCACCTTCACAGTCTGCATCCGCCCGGGACCTACAGAACCATGAATTTTCCTCTCATTTACACAGTCCTTCCAGAGCCATATTATGGGTTACGATGCACACATGGGGTACTACTTTTAAAGGCAGGCTGCTGAAAAACAAAATTCTCTTCATCTCCTTCTCTATCAAATGTCTCTGTTCATATTCCTGTCCCAAAACAGAGTGCTCAATTTCCCTGAGGCAAAATGTCTTCTTTTCAAACACCCCAAACCTCCTCAAGTATATTTCACAGTTTAAAGGAATTTTAGTGAAGTCACAATCCCCTCATAGCCCCACAAAAAAGATTTTCAGCTACTCATCAGTTGCATCTTTTCCATCTCTACCCATCAGGAACTTTATCTTCATTCCGCTGACTTCTGTGGACTCCATGCTTTATTCCTTCTCATTCAGGGTGTAACACCCTGTAACTCCCTCCTAGTTACTTACTCTGAGGGAGCCAAAGGGTGCTACATTAGATAAACGAAGGAATCCCAAAGAGGCTCTTTGTCTTTCTCAGGGATCTTGTTTATTGCATGGTGACTCCGGAACAAAGAGGTTTAGGGTCTCAGCTAATGGACTTTTCTAGGGAAAAGGTCAGCGAGGGGACTTGGAAAGAAGCCAATAGGATGTGGACACGAAGTTAGGATAACACATTCCTTATACCTCTTTAGGTACTGGGTTACAACATCTCCCCATTTTTTTGTTTTTATGTGAGGGAAGGATATTCTATTTATTTTGATTCTAATTATGATTTTGCACACCACTGATAATTGACAGAAGAATTAGATTGTTTTATGTTTTTCATTTCTATGTGATTGACTACAGAGGTAGAAGGAATGATACCATTAATGGCCTTGAAAATTAAATATCGTAGGATTCCAAATGCCATTATTACAAGGAAAAGAATAACAAAGAATAACAGAATAGTTTTAACTATAGAAGTCCACCACCCAGAGAACCCCCAACCTCTGAACTGTTCATTGAACTAATCTTCTGATTTTTGCTTCACTTGTCCAATTAGGTTGTTCATATTTCGAAGGACAGCGTGGACATTGGGAGCTTTTGAGGTCAAATTCATACAGCAGAGTCCTTCAAATTCCTGGCATTCATGTCCATGCAATAGCAGAAGAAAATCTATAGCAGTACGATTTTGGAGTGTGGCCTGCCTGGTAATTTTCTCATCCTCTAGGAGGGAGCTGATGGCAGTTGAGGTTAAGTTTGCCTGTTTAACAACCCAACACTCCAGGTGACCTAATTCACCCAGAGCTTTAGCTGCTGCGACCCACGGAAGAAACACAGACACAGCTATTCTTTTTGATTTGGCCCAATGGAAAATTTCTGCATTACAAGTTGGGTCCAAATTGTCAACGCTCCTCTTTTGTATTTTGTCAGCTGATTTGTTTTTGTGAGTCCAATCACTAATTAAACAAGGACAACCTCCCTATGGTACATGGCTCTCTTAGAAGCTGAGAAGGAATCCCTGCCCATGCCCGATCCCCACAAATTAAAAACAATCCCTTAGGGAGACTTTTGGGATTTGAATAAGTTGGATCATTGGCTGAAGTCTGGTTTAGAATATTACACCAATTTCTTGCCATGAATTCCCTACGAAATTATCGTATGAGATGGAACCCGTTAGTGTCAGTAGGTTTTGGGACAATACTAAAATGAATACAACATGGTGCAGGGTAGGAACCCAACAGCTCTAACTCTTGGGGTTCCTGGGCTGCTTTGGGCAAATTTGGCAGCAGCTCCTTTAAGGGATTTCTTCTGATCTCTGTTGGCTGCCTAGGTGAAATGGTGAATGACTCAGGTGCTTCATTGGACATTTGTATGTCAAAGCTGCCTGAATATTCTTCAACCGTTAAAGGGACTCCTACCAGGCAGGTGGACATAGGATCTTTTGCTGTTGCAGTGGACAGAAATATGTTTTCCTGTTGGAGCGTTCGTGCCAGGGTCACCCAGATGTTTTGACGTGGCTGAGGGACGATCCACGCCGCTGCCCAACTGTTCAGTGTTAACAAGAAGACAACTTGGAAAGGGCTCATCACAGGGTTGAGTGGAGGATAGGTTTTCTCTAAAAGGAAAAACAAACATTTTAAAACATTTTGTGAGTCTCTGCCGGAATGTAGTCCTTTATAAAGCTTTTTTTCTCTTCCTTCCGGCGACGTCTTCTTTTCGAAGCAATGGTTACTTGCTTCTCATCTCCTTCTGCTGGAGCTAGATTCTTTGGAACAAACGGTTTGACCCACTTCTGGGGAATCCACCAAGGGCCTGAGGGAGTGGATATGCACGCATA
>NW_026612752.1:0-51265 GCF_029582105.1 Oenanthe melanoleuca | reverse complement strand
CGAACGGAAGATTCTCGGGATGTACGGGCAGCCAGGGACCCCCTTCACCTCCACCTTGTGGTCTGACCTCAGCTCTGTACCTGGCCACCCCTTGCCGGATGTGAGCTAGAGGAAATGACCCAAGGACCCCTGTCCTCAAAACCCCCTGTAACCCCTCAATAAACGCCATTTGCTGTCCACCACATTGGTGTCCTGGAGCTGATGGACCGAGTGACCCAGGGATAGGGCCACCGTGCTGGACTTGAACCAGGCTACCAGACAACACTCTCTGCATGGTTTGTTTATTTTTTTAGGGGTGGGGAATGTTTGGATAATGAAGAACTGCAAAGCTGAGCAGAAAATGCCCCTTGGGGGGACGCTGGGGGGTCCTGGTGGCAGCTGCTGGCAGAGGGAGCCTGGAGGAGCAGAGCCCTGTGTCCCCCAGGACCCCAAAGTGGGGAGCCCAGAGAGGGGGGGGGAGCGCCGCCATTGGCGGGACCCTCAACAGCCTGGAGAGGGGCAGGGGGCTCCTTGGACCCCCAGCACCCCAAAGCAGAGAATAAAGGGGAGAAGGGACCCTGGGACCCCATAATCCCTCCAGCACCCCTAAATGGGGAGAGGCAAGAGCAGGGAGCTTTTCGAATTGCTGGGACTCCCAGCAGCCGGGGAGGGTGGGCACCGAGTAGATGGGGGACCCCCAATACAAGTGTGACCCCCAGCAGCTGGGACAGGGGGAAACCCCAAAACACAAAACTGGAGGGACCATTGCCAGGAACTCCTGGGAGGCATTTTCAGGGCTGAGTGTTGGTGTTTGGGAGGTTTTGATGGAGCCCAGATGCCCGGGGACTTGTAGAGATGGACTTGGGTAGGAGGAACCCCCAACACAACGCGCTCATCCCTTGTTTTTCCCCAAACCAGGATTGCCAAGCCTTGGCCCGATTGAGGAGGAGGAGGCTGCGAGGAAGAGGAAGATGGCCCAGGAGCTCCAGACAGGTGAGGAGGAAGTCAGTGCCCCTTTCCCCCTCTGTCCTGCTCCATCTCCCAGCCCAGCACGGTGCCAGCTGCAGGACACCCCGCTGCCGACACCGACCTGTCGGGGACGCGCTGGGGGGATCTCCTTCCCCTTCCCTCTGGCAAATCCCATCATCTCCTTGTCTTTCCTCGCCCAGACAAGGAGCTGAGCACAGAGAGCAGGGAGGAGAAATCCCCACGGCAGAACCTGGAGGAAGAGGCCGTTTGCAGCGGCTCCACGGTGCAGGAATCCAACGGGGAGGAAAAGCCGCGGAGATCCCACACCAGGAGGGGCTGCAAACGGAGATCGCGGGGATCTGAGGAGGAAAGACCCAGCCTGGGTTGGGCAGGCGGCCGGAGATGGAGCCAGAGCTCGGACCTGGTGGTCCATGAGCAGCTTCATGATGGGGAGAAGCGCCACAAGTGCTCGGAGTGTGGGATGAGCTTCAGATGGAGGTGCCACCTGATCTGCCACCAGAGGATCCACAGTGGGGAGAGGCCCTACGAGTGTGGGGAGTGTGGGAAGAGGTTTCACACCAGCAGCAATCTCCTCCAGCACCAGCGCACGCACACAGATGAGAAGCCCTTCCACTTCCCTGACTGCGGGAAGGGCTTCAGGCAAAACTCCACCCTCACCAAACACCGGCGCGTCCACACTGGGGAAAAGCCCCACGAGTGTGAGGAGTGTGGGAAGAGCTTCAGCCACAGCAACAGCCTGATCAGCCACCAGAGGATCCACACTGGGGAGAGGCCCTACAAGTGTGAGGAGTGTGGAAAGAGTTTCAGGCAGCGGAATGATTTGATCCATCACCAGTACATCCACACTGGGGAAAAGCCCTACAAGTGTGGGGACTGTGGGAAGGGCTTCAGGCACCGTTCCACCCTAATCGTTCACCAAAAGATCCACACTGGGGAGAGGCCCTACAAGTGTTCTAAGTGTGGAATGAGATTTTCCACCAGCTCCCGGCTCCTCGAGCACTACCAGACACACACAGAGGAGAGGCCCTACGAGTGTTCTGCCTGCGGGAAGGGCTTCAGGAAAAACTCCCACCTCATCACCCACCGGCACATCCACACTGGGGAGAGGCCCTACGAGTGTGAGGAGTGTGGGAAGAGCTTCTCCAAGAGCTCAACCTTGACCCAACACCAACAGAGGCACCATTAAGGGAAGCCCTGTGAGTGCCTGGAGTGTGGGAAGAGCTTCGTGTGCTGCTCTAACCCCATCCCCCACTGCAAGACCCACGCTGGGCAGAGTCCTGGTGACCCACATTCACTGGGATCCATGTTGGGAAGACACCTGCCTGGTCATCCTTTTGTTTTGGCCTTCGTTTTTCTCTCTTCTCCATCTCTTTGTTCTCCAAAAGCCACGAGGGATTGATCTGTCACCTCAGAAGCTCCCAAATCCAAGTAAAAACCCCTCAATTTTGACTCAAAATGGATCAATCCAACTTTAAAGTGCCTTGTTCTCCCCTCAAAACAACTCAATCCCACACGAACTTTACTGGATTTCAGAGCCACCAGTAGGGCAAGGGGTTGGAAGGTGATTGGGAGAAGTAGGATCCAAATTTGAAGCCGTGGGATTGGGATTGTGTGGGGCTGGCTGGGTGGGCTGGATTTGATAGTAAATAAAACTTTGACAATTCCTGATTTCTGTCCCATTCTCTTTCAGTCATTTCCAGGTCTGTTTTCAGTGGCACCATCTCAGCTGATTGTGTTTGTGTCCTCCTTTCTCTCCTGCCTCTCTCTGCCTGCTCTGTTTCTCTCTCAGGGTCTCCCTTGAGCCAGGGCAGCTCCCACCAAAGACCCTGCCCTGATTCAATTCCCAGTGCAGGAGCTGCAACAGCCATGGGTGAAGTTCTGAAGGCTGGCAGTCAAATGTCCCTGTAAGATCGTGCTGCAACTGGCTTTTAGCCCCTTCTGAAGAGCTTTGCCTTCAAGGGCAGGAACATCTTTTTCTGGCTGGGAACGGGAATTGCAGAGCCTGGCAGTGTGAGCCATACAGGACCATGCCGGCTGGGATGACATGGACTGGGATCGTCCAGACTGGGACTGCACAGACTGGGACGAGATGGATCAGGGCCATGCAGACTGGGATTGTACAAACTGGGATCACATGGATGGGGATTGTACAAAGTGGGACCATATGGTCCGGGATGGCTGCTCCAGAACGATGCAAAACAGGGTGGTGTTGCTCCACCCAGGAGTCCCTTCCAGTCCTGCCCAGTCTCGTGTGGGGACGCAGCCAAAACTCCCCGCAGTGAACGAGGAGCTTCTGAAGCGCTCCTGGCGTCGGTCTCTGTCCTGGTCTGAATCTCGGTCTCATTCTTGGTTCTATAGCGGTGCCAGTCTCGGTGCCAGTGCCGGTTCTGGTTTCAGTCTTGGATCAATGTCGGTCTTGGTCTCGGTTTTCAAGTGGTCCCAGTTCTGGCGCTGGTACTGGTGCTGGTGTTTGTCCCAGAGTGTTCCCAGTGCCAATCTCAGTCTTGGTTCTGATCCCATATTGGTGCCAATCTTAGTTCTGGTGCCGGTTTCAGTCTTGGTGCTGGTCCCAAAGGAGTTCTGGATCTCTCCTGGTGCCTGTTCCAGTGTCGGTGCTGCTCTCAGTATTGATCCCACTGCCAATTCTGGGGCTGGTTTCAGCCTGTGTCCCAGTCTCAGTTCCAGTGCTGGAGAAGTGCTGGTTTCAGTTCTGGTGTCGGTTCTGTTCCCAGTCTTGGTCTCTGTAATGAATGGGCAGGAGACCAGCTCCTTTTTCAAGGTCTTTATTGAAAATCAGCTCTGGCTGGGGCCCGAGGGGTGGCGCACAGTGCCGCTGCTCCCGATGGACGATGTGGAGGAGGAGGAGGAGTTCAGCTTTGCTGTGCAGCAGAGCTGGGGCTTCCATCCTTGTGAGAGTCCCTGGGGAGACATTTGGTGCCTCTTGGTCAAGGGTGTCATGGCGGCTGAGTGCTGTTCACGTCATGGCGACAAGGGGAAAAAGCTCTGGTGGGTGATTTCATCTTCTTCACTCTTTTCTCAACCTGGGAGTACCATTTTTTAATCTCAGATGTTTTTTTGGCTCGTTGTTTTTAGATGTTTTTAGCACTGAATGCTATCCCACGAGCACTTGCTGTCGCGCCATTTTGGAGGGGGCAGTGGAGGTGGGCGTGGATCCAAGAGTAGATTCTGGGACAGGGGAAGGGACAAACATCTGGGAGCATTAATTTACAAAGGCATAAAACATTAACAATAAAGAATCAACACAAACATCAATTATAGTCAACTGGGCAGACACACATCAACACCACCAACTGCTGGGTAGACACCTTGTATGGAAAAACTTGCATTTGGGGATTTATTCCCCACACTCTCCGTCTCCATTCTGATTTTGGTCTCATTCTTGGAGCTGTTACCGGTTCTGGTGCTGGTCTTGATCTTGGTTCCAAAGATTTTAGGCGCATTTGGGTGATTTTATACCAAACTGGGATTTTAGACTGGATTTTAGGCCTCTTTTGGAAAAAGTTAGGCCAATCTGGATGGTTTTAGACCTCTTTGTTTAGATTTGACTTTCCTTTTGTCTGCCTTTACGTCAAACCTGGTGAATTTAGGCTGCATTTGAGGGGCTTTTGTGTGGTTTTAAGCCTAACCAGGCTGTTTTTGGACAAAGAGGCCCTTTGGCCTCGCCCCTTTCTCCTCACAGTTCCCGCCCTTTTCTGACCCCGCCCCTTTCTCCCTTGGTTTCTGCCCATTCATTAGCCCCGCCCCTTTCTTTTCCCAGCCCCTGTCAATCATTATCCCCTCCCCTTTCCTTCAGACCGAGCCCTTGTGTTCGGCCCGCCCCATTCCCCTCTAAGTCCCGCCCATCTCCTGGCAGGTTCTCTCTGAGCATGCTCAGAACACCCGTTAGTGCCTCCTGTGCACTGCCATCTTTGCTCCCGGTCCCTCTGTCCGGCTCCAGCGTGTCCGAGAGTTGCGGTGGGGCTGGGAGGGATCTATAGGGGATCTATAGGGGATCTATAGGGGATCTGTAGGGGACTGGCATGGCTTTAAGGCCGTGGAGGGTTTTTGGGGGTCTGCAAAGGGGATTTGGGGGCTCTGTGCGGTCAATAAAGGGAGTCTGTGAGGTCTGTAGGGGACTGGGGCGGGGGGGCTTAGTGTCTCTATAGAGGATTTGGGTTTGTCCATAGGGGATTTGGGGGGCTCTGGGGGGTGCCTAAAGGCGCTCTGGGAGATCTATAGGGGATCCACAGGGGCCTGGCGGATCCTATAGAGGGTCTAGTGCAGTCTTAAGGTCTCTATATGGGAATTTTGAGTTTCTTAAAGGGAATTTCTTGGTATTTTGGGCTCTCTACAGGGAATTTGTGGGTTCCCTGTAGGTAATTTTGGTGTTCCTTAAAGGAATTTGAGGTCTCTTGGGAATTTTGGGGTTCCCACAAGAAAATTGTGGGATAACAAAGGGAATTTTGTGGCCTATATTGAGAATTTTGAGAATTAAGGGGTCTCCACCAGGAATTTTTTTTTTTAGTTCAAACATGGGAATTTTTTGGTCTCTATTGAGAATTTTTGCAATGTTGGGGTCCTGAAATGGAATTTTGGAGGATCCCATAGGGAGTTTTTGGGGTCTGTATACAGAAACATGGGTCCGAAGATGGGATGTTTGGGTTCTCTAGAGGAAATTTTTGGCATCTCCATAAGGAATATTTGGGAATTTTGGTTCCAAATGTGGGAATTGAAGGGGGGAATTTTGGGTGCTGAAATATGGCAGTGAAGAGCTGGCATGAAGCCTGTGAGACCCAGGGGTCATCCCAAAGGCCCCCAGACAAACAGCAGAGCAACCTAAAAGGAACAATGCGCAAAGAGGCGTAAAACTAATTTCCATATGGAGCGAGGAGGCGATGGATTTGTATGAGGCGAATTGTGTATTCGTGGTTTGTAGAGAATAAAAGGAGAGGCGCAGGTGGCCACAGGTGTGCGTGTTTTTGGAGGAGCTGTCCCCCACACACCGCAGCGCTCCATGCCTGGCCCGGGGTCAGAGGGTGCCACTCTTGCCTGGCCGCTTATTGGCTGCAGCGGCTCAGGGGAGGCGGGTGTTGCTGAGGGGAGCCGTGCGCTGGTTGGTTGGTTCATGAAGGAGCCGCGCGTTGATTGGTGGGTTCAGGGAGAGGTGCCCCGCTATTGGCTTAGAGAGGCCCATGTGCTCGGCAGGAGAGTGTGAGGGGAGAGTGGCTGAGGAGGGAACTGTGGTTGGGCTGGGGGGGAATGGGGGGATGTGGGGGGAATCTAAGGGGAATTGAGGGGTCTAAGGTGCGTTTGGGGAGACTTTGGGGGGAAATGGGGGGTTTGGGGTGGATATGAGACGAATTGAATTTTTGGGGACCATTCCCAGGTGTTTTGTGGCACCATGCCCAGGTGTTTGGGTACTGAGAGTAATGTTTCATTTGTCTTTACAAACAAGTTGTAGATCTCTTGGTAGTTAAAGTTAGCACCTAGAGATAAAAGAAACAATGGGAAGGTTACACTGATTGATGAATGGAAAAAGAGATTTGCCTTTACAAACAAACTGTAGGTTTGCTGGTAAATGAAATTGGGTAACAGAAGATGAAAGATGCAACTATGAATTCTACAAGAATTAAAAATTAAAAGGGAGGGTTATACATTAGAGGGGAATGTCAGGTGTCAGGTGTTCCGGGAAGTCTGTGCCTCTCGAGTACCTCAACCAATGGGGAAAGAGAGAGGGAAAAGCGGCCAGGAAATTAGGATATTAAGGGAGGCTGTGTCCGCCAAAATTGGAGAGATCCCAGGGGAATGCCCCATGGCCTCTCCCTTTATTCGAATACAGCAAAAAGGACTCCTCTGTCTCCTTTTTGGACATAAACCTCTGGTGTTTGTGGATTAATTTTCCGTACAATTTGGGGGCTCGTCCGGGATATTTCCACCCTCCTGGGTGGCAGGCAGCAGGTGGAGCTGAAGGCGCGCCTCACCCAGTTTCGGTGATCAGCTCCCCTGGGTGCCGGCTTGCCACGGGTGATCAATTGGGTTCCTGAGACTGACCAGGAGACAGACGAGTGGTGGACCATGGGTCCGTGAAGAGTCTGCAGGGAAGGACCACTGAAAATCTCACCGGTGAGTAAAATGGGATTCTCTGGGAGCAAACCTGGGAGGGTGCCCATGGAGGGCAGCACAGGTACACCTGGGAGGGCACACATGGAGGGGTGCACAGGTGAAATGGGGAACCCATAGAGGGTAGCACAGGTGCACCAGGGAGGGCAACCATGGAGGCTTGGTTGCACAGGTGAAACAGGACACCCATGGAGGGTTGGAAGGGTAGAGCCGGGAAAGGGCCCCCAGAGAGTCCCTTGGGGAGTGTGCTGAGGTATTGGGACAAATTGTATATTCACTCAGAGGTAACTATGAAAATTATGGTAAAATAATGTTATTATGTGTGGCCAAAGTGTAAGTTGTCAAAGGGGCTTATAAGGCCATGTTATATAGATGCCCTGGGGGTGCAATAAGGGAAATCGAGAAGGGGTCTTGATAGTCCATGCCCTGAGGGGCAAAAACGGGAGTCGAGAGAGGGTCTCAACAGCGGCGGGTAGATGGAGAGTGTTTGTGCGTTAGAACAGAATTGGAGTGATTGATAGATATGGGTGAGGCAATAAGCGGCAGGGCCAGGCATGGATGTGTGGGACCGGGAACACAGGCTGGAGGCTGTGGGTCTGCCGGGGCTCAGCGCCGGGCTGTGCCTGATCCTGACACCCCAGGCAGGGCCAGCAGTGTCCACTGGCCTCCATGGGGCTCGCGGTGCCCAGCTGCCTGTGATGCTGCTGGCCGTGCTCGCTGGGAGCACCGCTGGGGAGAAGCTGTGTTTGGACTGTGACATGACAGGCACAGGCTCTAGTACAGCTCAGGTATATGGTGCGTAATAAAGAGAGGAAGAACAAAAATGAAGGAATATTTGGGAAATGGGGATTATACATGGAAGGACTGGGATTTTCTTTTAGGAGTTTTTTTTGGGTCATTGGAGAGACGAATGGTTTTGCGGGGGGCTCGGCAGCTGTGAGGGGATGGGCATCCGCGGGCAGCGGTGGGGCTGGACCCAATGCACCTACGGAGGTTGGTGCTGTCCCCCAGGCGGTCCCCCAGTGGGGCCCAGGTGGCCAGGCTAGTCTGGCTCACCTCCGTGAATACCGTGCTTATCTGATCAGGGCACTCAAGTCAGCTGCCCCCAAAACTAACAATGTAGCTAAGGTTATGTCGTTAGAACAGGAGAAACAGGAAAGTCCCTCTCATTGGTTGGAGAGGATTAGGAATGCCTTGAGAAAGCATGGGGGGATGGATCCTGAAGGACCAGCCTTTAACACATTGCTAAAAGTGCAATTTGTTACTAAGGCTTGGCCTGATACAAGGAAAGGAGTACAAAAAGATAAAAAGTGGCAAAATAAGCCTCTAAAGGAATTGGTTAGAGAAATACACCAGACATATGTAAGAAGGGATGAGAAAAAGGCAAAAGCTAAGGCAAAAATGATGGCAGAGTTTTTACAGGCCTGGAGGAATAAACCGCAGGGTCCAAGGGGTCCCCCAGGACAGAGGGGATGGGGTCCGCCACAGGGAAGTGGCAGAGGCATTCCCTCTTCGGCAGGGGAAAGACAACCCAAACCACGGCTGGGGAGGAACCAGTGTGCTATCTGCAGGGCAGAAGGGCATTGGAAAAATGAGTGTCTGTAGAAACAGCTGGACCCTCAGGACGAGGAAGTCCAGAGAATAATGGAAATGGATTGTTAGGGGTGTCAGGGGCTCCTATTATATCAAGGACCCACCACTCAGGAGCCCTTAATAACTTTTAAGGTGGGTTCGGATTGAGAGGAGGTGTGTTTTTTGGTAAACACAAGGGTCTCCCGATCCACCTTAAATTTTATACCTAGGGGGGGGAAATTGTCAAAAAGATCTGTGGTTATTCAAGGAGTGAGAGGAAAGGATGAGCGAGTGTATTTTATTCAACCACTGTTAATCGATGTAGGGGACAGGTTTGAACTGCATGAATTCCTGTTTGTTCCTAGTTGTGATTGTAATTTACTGGGAAGAGATCTGATGGCTAGAATGGGAATGCAAATTAGTATCGTAAGAAGTGACAGAGTCCAAAACTGTAGTATCTTTGTGTAAAATATCTGAGAAGGCTTATACTGAAATAAATCCGGAAGTGTGGGCAGCCCCAGGGAAATATGGAAAACTAGATATAGAACCTTTCCAAATTACTTTAAAACAACCGGGACAAGTGGTATCTAAAAAGCAATATCCTCTTTCAAGGGAGGGAAAGAAGGGGTTACAGCCTGTTACTGAGTCTCTGCTAAAAGCAGGTCTGTTGGAGCCATGTATATCTCCTTATAATACCCCTATCCTGCCTGTTAAGAAACCAGATGGAACTTATACAATGGTGCAGGATTTAAGAATAATAAATAAAATTGTCAAACCAAGGCATCCCACAGTTCCGGATCCATATACATTCCTAAATCAGATCCCTTCTTCACATCGGTATTATTCTGTACTGGATTTGAAGGATGCTTTCTGGGGGTGTCCGATTACAGAAGATAGTAAACAGTATTTTGCCTTTGAATGGGAACAGGAGGAAGGAGGGAAGACGATAAAATAACAGTTGACATGGACAGTCCTTCCCCAGGGATATACAGAGTCACCGGTTTTGTTTGGACAAGCTTTGCAGGAAATATTTAGAAAGTTTACTCCACCCTCAGGAATTAAGCTGTTGCAGTATGTAGATGATTTGCTGTTATCGGGGGAGCAGGAAAAGGTGGTTAAAGAGGCTACTGTAAAGCTGCTTAATTTCCTTGCAAGAAAAGAACTTAGAGTGTCCAAAAAGAAAGCTCAGTTAGTAGAAAAAAGGTCAAATATTTGGAACACATTGTGACTGAGGGGTTACGGTGTATTGATCCAGAAAGAATAAAAGGGATTTTGCAAATACCATTTCCCCAGGCTAAAAAGGAGCTACGGCAATTTTGGGGTTGTAGGGTACTGCAGAGCTTGGATCGAGGATTTTTGTGTTGTGGCTAGACCTTTGAGTAACTTTTTAACCCAGAGCGGTCCTGGTGTTGTAATGTGGACACCAGAGGTGGAGCAGTACTTTGGAAAATTAAGGGATGGATTGGTTGGTGCCCCGGTCTTAGCTCTTCCGGACACAGAAAGGGAATTTCAACTACATGTAGGTGTTGAACTGGGTCATGCTAGAAGAATTTTGGTGTAAGAGAATGAGGGACAGGAGGTCTATCGCCTGTTTTTCTACATTGTTAGACCCAGTGGCCAGAGGCTGGTCCCATTGTCTGCAGATCTGTGCAGCCACAGCTCTGATGGTGGCTGAGGCGCGAAAGCTGACAAGGGGAGGGTATCTGATCGTAAAAGTTTCACATCAGATTAAAGCTCTGTTAACTGAGAGAGCCTCTAAGTGGATGACGAGTGCTCGATTATTACAGTATGAGTCTTGTTTAATGGAATAGGAGGATTTAAAATTTAAAAATGAGGAAAGTTTTAAGAAGAACGAGGTTTATTAAATTGTAGGGGAAAGATGTTAGCTCATGAGAACTTAGTCTCTCGCCTATTAGAGGTGGTGAATTAATCAAAAAGGGTGGCAATAATCCACATTAAGGAGCATCAGGCAGGGTACTCAGAGGAGGCGGATAAAGAAGCTCGGAAAGCCGCATTGTTGCCAGAAATCTCTAAAATCCTCCCCTTACTCCCAGTAACTGCACTGCTGCCAGAGAAACTGTCTTTCCCACCAGAGGAACTCGAGATAGTTAAAAAAGTGGGGCAGAAGAAAGAGGAAATAATTGGTTTACAAGGGATGGGAGGCAGTTGAACCCAAAAGCTCTGGCCTTACAATTGTTGAAACAACTTCATGAGGGGAGTCATTGGGGCTCTCAAGGGTTGGGCAGAAGCTTTCCTAAAAATGTTTGCTGCTGTGGGTCTTTTTAGCTTGGTAAAACGAGCTATTGAGGGTTGTTTAACTTGTGCCAAAACCAATAATAAAGTTACAAAGAAACTTGCCAGGAGAGGGAGGCCTTGGGCTGTATGTCCCTTCCAGAGATGTCAGGTGGATTTTACTGAAATGCCCCGAGTGGCAAGGTTTAAATATCTTCTGGTAATAGTATGTCAAATAACAGGGTGGCCAGAAGCATTCCCTACTTTTTCAGCAACTACAGGATCAGTTGTTAAAGTATTTTTGGAACAAATAATTCCAACATATGGAATTGTGGGAGCAATAGACTCAGATAGGGGAACTCATTTTACAGGAAAAATTCTTCAAGGAGTTATGGCTGCTTTAGGGATACAATGTAACCTGCATACCCCGTCACCCTCAAATTTCGGGTCGGGTTGAAAGAATGAATGGAGAAATAAAGAAACACCTTCTGAAGCTGGTAATAGCAGCCAAGATGCCGTGGATACGGCTCCTGCCCCTGGCTTTGGCAAGAATAATGGCCAGACACAGGGAAGATATTAAATTATCTCCCTTTGAGTTAATGTTTGGCATTGGGTATTGGATGTGTTCGATTTTGTCCAATTAATCAAACAACAAAGTTAAATTTAGCAGTAATTTATTAATAATAGCAATTGTATATAAATGAATACAATCAAAATATATGAGTTATATAAATTGGAGTAAATTCAAAATTTAGCAGTAATTTAAGTATAATAGAGGTCCAATGGTTCTGTTGAATAAAGCATAAGCAAAACCAACTGGGAGATACCGCAACCGGGGGTATGGGCAGGGCTATTCCTCTCACACCACACCAAATCAGTCAAGGTAAAATCTCACTTATATACTGTTTACTAATGCATATTAATACAGAATCTTCTAGAAAGCTCCTTCTCGTTTCTATTCCTAAAATCTACATCACTGTGTTGTGTTGCACATGCGTCACCAGTGGTCGGGGGTCTCTCCTCCTTTCGGGCTCTTGTTTCCGATGAAGGCTCTGGGTCTTCCTCAGTGTTCGCTGTGTGACCTCGCAGGTAGTGCAGGCCCACTGAGCTTAAAGTTATATAATTAAATATATGTTCCCAAAACAGGCCTTAGTGCAGTGTCCAGTGGTTTGAAATCATGCCAATTTGGCTCAATTCAAGGTCGAAAACCTATTTCTAGATAGTTGTTCTTAGACCTATACCCTTCCTATCCTGCCTCCCACCTAACATTTAGACGGTGAGTTTTTCTGCTTTGTTTAACCATTTCCTTTATCTCTTTTTGCCTTATTGCAATTAAATACAATTATTGATTAATTATAATGCCACAATTTTGCCAACATTGTTACAATTTTATTAGCACGAATCACGTATATAACAGAATTCCTTACCCTTGCAACTCTCAGCCGAGTGGGGGAATAGAGATAAGTGATGTGTATTTGAAACATTATGTGTCTCGGATACTGTCTGTTGTGAAATCTCTTCGACAGGAGGGTCAGCTAGCAGAGACCCTGCCTTTGGACTTTGCTGTTCACAACATCCAGCCAGGAGATTGGAACCTAGTTAAGGAGTAGAAATAAGCAACACTGGTGGTGAAGTGGCGTGGACCTTTCCAGGTGTTGCTGACCACAGAAACAGCCATCAAGAGAGCTGAACATGGGTGGACCCATCACATTCCGGTCAAGGTCTCTAAGGCCCCAGAGATTTGGACATCTCAACTGGAGGAGAAGGACGGGAAGTCGCGACTGGCACTCCACAGGGGCGGACTGGAGCAGTAGCAAGTGCGTCGACATTGAGGGAAGCCTCGTGTGCCCACTCACAGACTGCCTGCTGAAAGTTTGTGTGGGCATCCCTCCTCTCGGATCTCCAGGCTGGCTGGGGGCCAGCCCTTTGCTGTCACTGTTTTCTTTATGTTAAGCTGTTTCTGTGCCTTCACTCACCACAGGTGTAGAAGACAACATGAAAGTAATAATTAGGTTAGGGAATTACATAACACCATTAGAATGTTTCTCTTAATGATCTTACCTTTATACTGTCAGTTAGGGTGGGGCCAAGAATGGGAAAATAGGTTTTTAACCTTAGGAGAAGAAGTAGAAAAAACCTTTAACCTTAGCAATTGCTGGGTCTGTGAAAGGCCAGGAGGATCTGAAAACTGGCCATGGGTGGCCAGCCCAGTTGAACCTAAATGGTGGGTTAGCACCCTGAGTGAGGTCCTTAATGGAACAGGGTTCTGGGATGAAGAAGGAAGTCTATGGCAGCTTCATTCTTCTGAAAAAGGCACTTATTGTCTAAATAGAACAGGAAGCATATCCGTGGGAAAAAGTGTTTGTGACTGGACTTTATCTTTGAGTTTAAATTGTTGGACCCCCAGCTGCCTTTCTTATGATTGTTCCAGATATCAGGGCAAATGGAATCAAACTTGTGTTAAGCTCTCAAAGGGTAGCTGGGTAAAGTGTTCCTACCATAATTACCAGAAAGATTTGGATGGCTGTAAAACAGTGGGAAGGGATAAGTTTTTCGACTCCTTATTTTTAAGCTGCCCCCAAGATAATTCTACAAGTAGGACACATGCTGTTCATGACTATCAGTGGAAGTGGCAACACTGGAATGGAACTCGAACTCTTTTTAGCAGGTTCTGGTCCAAATCTAATAAAACAGATCTGGGATGTAACTGCAGCTGGAAACCTCATGTGGGAGCACGGAAGTGCAAATCCTGTGATTCCTATGGTGGGGCAACTACTGTTGGGGGACCACTAGGCCCAGGAAGCAAGAAGCAAGCTGTATTTTGACCCCCCAGTGGATCATGAAAATTGGGAAGGTCTCTGCCAATGGGACCTGGGCTTTAAAAGGGCATTACTGGATTTGTGGCCAACACGCCTATCGCAGGTTACCCCCAAACTGGTCAGGGATATGTCATGTGGGGTATATCAGACCTCTGTTCTTTCTGCTACCACAAGTTCAGGGAAACCAGTTAGGAATCAAGATATATATGATGATCTAATTAGGGAAAAGCTGTTGATTGATGTATCCCTGGCTGGGGGAAGCACCCAAAAGTGGGGTGATCACGAATGGCCACCTGAACAAACCATACAACACTATGGACCAGCCACTTGGGATCCTAATGAATTAATATCAGGTGCCAGAGAACCCATTTATAATTTAAATCAGATAATTAGGTTACAAGCTGTCTTTGAAATAGTAAGTAACCAAACAGCTACAGCTCTTGACCTTCTTGCTGACCAATCTACTCAGATGAGAAATGCAATATTTCAACACTGGATGGTATTAGACTATTTATTAGCAGAAGAAGGGGGCGTGTGTGGCAAATTAAATGACTCAAACCGCTGTTTGCAAATAGATGACAATGGAAAAGTGATGAAACAAATAGCAAAAGAAATAAGAAAGTTAGCTCACGTACGTGTCCAAACATGGAAAGGATGGGACATGTTTTCGTGGCTACCTGGTGGACTGTGGGATAAACAACTGCTTTTTCTCTCTTATGTGCTGTAGCAACTCTAATCTTTTTACCATGCATGATCCCTTGCTTAGTACAGCTTACTCAATATGTGATCAAAGGAATGCAGGTTATAGCCATGCCTACTAATCTGGAGATGGCTACAAAAGGACAGAAATTGATGTCATTACAAATAATTGCAAAACTGAAAAGGACACACAAACAAGAAATTAAATCAATAATAGCTAAAGTTTGTAAAGACAATTATTAAAAATAGAAGAGATTGAGAGGAATGTTACATTTTTCTTTACAAACAAGCTGTAGATTTAATGGTAGATAAAGTTAGCACCTAGAGATAAAAGAAACAATGGGAGGGATTACACTGATTGATGAATGGAAAAAGAGATTTGCCTTTACAAACTGTAGGTTTGCTGGTAAATGAAATTGGTTAACAGAAGATAAAAGAAGCAACAGGGGGGGAAACTATGAATTCTACAAGAATTAAAAATTGAAAGGGAGGGTTATACATTAGAGGGGAATGTCAGGTGTCAGGCGTTCCGGGAAGACTGTGCCTCTCGAGTACCTCAGCCAATGGGGGAAGAGAGAGGGAAAAGTGGCTGGGAAATTGGGATAAAAAGGAGGCTGTGTCCTCCAAAAATTGGAGAGATCCCAGGGGAATGCCCCATGGCCTCTCCCTTTATGTGAATACAGCAAAAAGAACTCCTCTGTCTTCTTATTGGATATAAACCTCTGGTGTTTGTGGATTAATTTTCCTTACACCAGCCAGGAAAAGATGTTCCTGCCCATCCTAGTTTTGGTTCTCCAATTTGAGATTTCTCAGCCAAGGCACCCATTTATGTCACAGCTTTAGCATCCCGATCCTGTTCCCAATCCTATTCCCAATCCCTATCTCATTCCCGTTTTTATTCTCAATCTTCTTCCCGTTTCCCTTCCTCATGCCGTTCCCAGTCCTGTTCCTGGTCCTGATTCAGATCTCATTCCTATTCCCATTCCATTCCTGTTCCCAATCCCTATCTCATTCTCATTCCCAATCCTGTTCCTGTTCCCATTCCCAATCTCGATCCTTTTCCCAATTCCAATCCCTTTCACATTTCCAATCCCTATTTCCCTTCCTATTCCAAATCCCTAATTCCATGCCCATTCCCAATCCCTATTTCCATTCCTGATTCTGTTTCCTTTCCTGTTCCCATTCCCATTCTCAATCCCAAACCCAATCCCATTTCCATTCTTGACCTGTTCCCAATTCCCAATCCCAATCCTTATCACACTCCCTTTCCCAATCCTTATCCCGTTGCCATTCTCAATCCTGATGTCATTCCTGTTTCTGATCCTTCATTCCCAGTCTCATTCCCATTCCCAATCCTGAACCTGTTCCCAATCCCAAACTTGTTCCCAATCCTGAACCCTTCCCAATCCCATTCCCGATCCTATTCCCAATCTCGTTCCCAATCCCAATCCTGATTCTCTTCCCAATCCCATTCCCAATCCCTATTTCATTCCCATTCCTGGTCCCATTCCCAATTCTGATCCTGTTCGCAATCCCATTCCCATTCTCAATTCTGTTCCCATTCCCATTCCCATTCCCGATCTCAATACCGTTTCCGATCTCGATCTCATTTGCAATCCCTTTCTGAATCCTAATCCTGGTTCCCATTCCCAATCCCTATTTCATTCCCAATCCTGATCCCGTTCCAAATCCTGTCCCAAATCCCGTTCCCACTCCCAATCGCTATTTCATTCCCAATCCCAATCCCGTTCCCATTCCAGATCCTGCCGCTGTTTTCAGGGAATCATTTTGATCTCAACCTCTACCCCAAACCTGGGGTCAAAACCCTCCAAATCCTGGGGTCAAACACCCCCAAACGCCAAATATGAGATAAAAACCCCCAATCCCCAAACGTTGGGGTTTGAAATATTTGGAGAGTCCAACCCCTCTGATCCCAAAATTTGGGGTTAAAGCCCCCTGATCCCCAAATTCTGGGATCAAAACTCCCCAAAACCCAAACCTTGGGGTGTCAATACCCCCAAATCTCAAATTTTAGGATCGCCCACCCCCCTCAATTTCCAAACTCTGGGGTTAAACCCCCAAATCCCCATAATTTGATGTCCAACCCCCCAAATCCCAAACTTTGGCACCAACACCCCCCAAACCCCAAATCCTGAGGTATAAAGCACCCTTGACCCCAAATTTTAGGGTGAAACTCCTTCAGACTCCAAACCTTGAGGTGTCAAACTCCTCCAATTCCCAGACTCTGGGGTTTGAAATATTTGGGGTGTCAAACCCCCTCGATCCCAAAATCCTGGGGTCAAATCCCCTGATCCCAAACCCTGGGGTGTCAAACCCCCAAACTTTAGAAACTAATCTCCCGTATCCCCAAACTCTGGGGTCAAACCCACCTGACCCCAAACTCCCCTCCAAAACCACTCCACACTGAGGGACACAGCAGGGGTCATTTGGGGTTTATTTGGGGTTGGTTTGGGATTGATTTGGGGTGGGGGCCGGTCCAGGTCCAATGTCTGCAGAGAGACCCTGGGTACAAAGCTGGGGGTGGGAAAAACCCAAAAACACCTGGGGAACCCTAAAAAGGGGATTTGGGACTGGTTTGGGATTTAATTGCTGTTGATCTGGGATTTATTTGGGGTGGGGGCAGCGCCAGGTGCAATGTCTGCAGAGACCCTGGGTACAATGCTGGGAAAAACCCCAAAACCTCCTGGGGGACCCTAAAAAGGGGATTTGCAGTGGAAAAGGGAGGTTTTGGGGTAAAAGGGGAAGGATTTGGGATGGAAAAATGAGATTTTGTGATGGAAAAGGAGATTTGGGGGAGGAAAACAGCGTTTCGGGTGGGGATTGAGGATTTGAGGTCAGGATTTCTGTGGGAAAAGGAGTTTTGGGATTGAAAAAGGAGATTTTGGATGGGAAAAGGAAGATTTTGGGGCGGGAAAAGGAATTTGGGATGCACAAAAGATTTCGGGTATGAAAAGGAGAATTTGAGCTCTGAAAAGGAGAATTTGGGGTCTGAAAAGGACATTTGGGGTGCAGAAAGAAGGATTTTGGGGTTGGAAAAAGGAGGATTTGGTCAGAGTTGAACTTACCTGGAGGAGTGGGGGCAGGTGGGAGGTTTGGGGCAGGGTCAGGACCATTTCTGGGGCAGTTTTCTGGGATTTTTGGCGTTTGGGGCTGGTTTTGAGCAATTTTGGAATATTTGGGGGCAGCTTTGAGACATTTTGGTGTGGTTTGGAGGGATTTTAGGGTGTTTCTATGGGATTTTGGGGTGTTTCTAGTAGATTTTGTGGAAGCCTGAAGGGATTTGGTGTGTTACGGCAGTTTTGGGGATCCAGGGGCAGTTTTGAGGCGTGTCTCAGGGATTTTGGGGTGTTGCTCTAGGATTTTGAGACGTTGCTCTGGAATTTTGGGGCATCCAGGCAGGTTTTTTTTGGGTTTAGGGGTGTTTGGGCAGGGTTTGGGGTCACTTTTTGGCGAAGGAGATCTTTGTGGCGTTGCTCTTGGAGCCCTGCAGGGCCTCGCGGGCGGCGCCCGCCTGCACCTCGGTGTCCAACTCCACCAAGGCGATGTCGTGGCGCCGGGCACCAGGCGCAGCTCCTTGAACCCCGGGAACCTGGCACGGGGGAATGGGGTCAGCGACAGCCCAAAAGCCAGGAATGGTCCCCAGAAACGTGGGAATGGTCCCCAAAACACCTAAGAATTTTACCCAAAACACCTGGGAATGGTACCACAAAAATCTCAGAATGGTACCCAAAGAAAACTCGGGTATGGTACCAAAAAAGTCTGGGAATGGTACCCCAAAAAATTTGGGAATGGCACCCCAAAAACCCAGGAATGCTGCCACAAAAACCTGGGAATGGTACCCCAAAAAAACAGGAATGGTCCCCAAAAACCTGGGAATGGTCTCCAAAATCTCAGGAATGTTACCCCAAAAACCAGGGAATGGTACCCCAAAAAACTCAGGAATGGTGCCACAAAAGCATGGGAATGGCCCCACAAAAAACCCGGGTATGGTACCATAAAAATTCGGGAATGGTGCCCAAAAACATGAGAATGATACCCCAAAAAACCTGGGAATGGTCCCACAACAATCTGGGAATGGTACCCCAAAAAACCCTGGTATGGTACCACAGAAACCTGGGAATGGTCCCCAAAATATCTGGGAATGGTACCACAAAAATTCGGGAATGGCAGCCCAAAAACCCAGGATTGCTGCCACAAAAACCTGGGAATGGTACCCTAAAAAACCCAGGAATGGTCTCAAAAAACCTGGGAATGGTCCCCAAAAACATGGGAATGGTACTCCAAAAACACCTGGGAATGGTTGCACAAAAAACCCAGGAATAGCACCACAAAAATTAAGGAATAGCACCCCAAAAAACCCGGAATGGTCTCCAAAAACCTGGGGATGGTATCCCAAAAAACCCAGATATGATACCCCAAAAATTCGGGAATGGCCCGACAAAACCCAGTGAATGGTCCCCAAAAGACCTGGGGAATTCCTCAAAAAATTCAGGAATATTCCCTCAAAAATTTAGAAATGTTCCCCAAAATTCAGAAATGTTCCCTCAAAAACCCCAGGAATGTTCCCCCAAAAAAATAGGAATGGTACCCCAAAACACCTGGGAATGCTACCCCAAAAAATTCAGGAATGGTACCCCAAAACACCTGGGAATGGCCCTCAAAAAATTCAGGACTGTTCCCTCAAAAATTCAGGAATGTTCCCTCAAAAACGTGGCAATGTCCCCCAAAAATTCAGGAATGGTCCCCAAACCTGGGAATGTCCCCTCAAAAATTCAGAAGTGTTTCCTAAAACTTCAAAACATTCCCCCTAAAAACCCAGCAATGTTCCCCCCAAAAGTTCAGGGATGTTCCTCCAAAAAACCTGGGAATGTTCCCCCAAAAATTCAGGAATATTGCCTCAAAAATTCAGAAATGTTGCCCAAAAATCCAGAAATTCCCCCACCCCCCAATCCAGAAACATTCCCGCAAAAATCCAGAAACCACCCCAAAATCCTGAAATTCTCTCCCAAAATCCTGGTATTTCCCCCAAAATTCTTCCCCCTCCCTACTCTGAGCTGCCGCAGCCCCCGGAATTCCCGAATTCCCGATTCCTGGCTCTCACTGCTGGAAGAGCATGGACAGCATCAGCTCCTTGCTCTCCTTGGGGTGCTTGGTCAGGAACAGGATGTGGTTCGGGGGATTCTCCGACAGCTGCAGGAACGGGGGAAACAACCCAAAATCAACCAAAATCAGCAAAACCCAGCAATGATCAGCCCCAAAACAGACAAAATCAGCTCAAAATCAGCCAAAAATCAGCCCCAAATCAGAAAAAAAGCAGCCAGAATCAGCAAAAAATCAGCAAAAAGGCAGCCCAAATCAGCTCCGTAATCAGCCAAAATCAGCCCCAAATCAGCAAAATTAGCCACAAATCAGAAAAAAACCAGCCAAAATCAGCCCCAAATCAGGCAAAATCACCCAAACATCAGCCCCAAAACCAGCCAAAACCACCCCAAAAACAGCCAAAATCAGCCCAAAGTCACACTGGATACACACCAAAACATCACCCCAAAATCTCACAAAAATCCCCAAAAATTTGTCAAAAACTCCAGATCCCCTGGGGATGGGGCCATTCCTGGGGGGATCCCAGGATTTGGGGCCATTCAAGGGGTGGGATCATGTGACCCCATTAACCCCATCAATCCCCCATTAACCCCACAAATCCCCCATAACTCAGGTTATGGGGTCACTCACAGGCTGTGGGGTTGGCATGGGGGCTATTCCAGGGTTTGGGGCCATTCCCAGGCTGGGATCATGCCCGAGGGGGGGATTTAGGGTGGTTCCCCCCCAGGTGTGGCAGCATCTGGGGCGGCTGCACCAGCGGCGGCATCCCCTAAGGAGAGACCCCCAAAACCAGCCCAAAGTTACCCCAAAGCACAGAGAGAACCCCAAATTACCCCACAAACACCCCAAATTATACCAAAGGCATAGACAGAACCCCAAATTCCCCAATCCCAAATCCCATAAATGACCCCACATCCCATAACCCCAAATCTCTCAAGTGACCCCATAACTCCCAGGCACAGCTCCCTGTGCCCCCTTCCCTTTTTGGGGCCGGGTCTGTCCCCACCCTTGGCCTTGCACTTGTCCCGTTTGTGCTGCTGACCCTGATCCCAATCCTAGAACTGACCCCAAACCCCACAACTGACCCCATAACTCTCAGGCACTGTTCCCTATGCCCCTTGTCCCGTTCCAGCCCCACGAACGTTCCCTTCATCTTGGCCGCCATGTCCGAGTCCCTCTTGGTGAACTGGATCCTCTGCAACGGCACTTCCCACATTTTGGGGTTTCTGAGGGGTTTGGGGGCGATTTGGTGGGAGTTCCAAGAGGGATTTTGGGGTTTCTGAGGGATTTCTGAGGGACTGGGGAAGTTCCAGGAGGGATTTTGGGATTCCAAAGGATTTTGAGTGGTTCCAGATGGAATTGGGGGTTTCTGAAGGATTTGGGGGAGTTCCAGGAGGGATTCTGGGGATTCTGAAGGAAGTGAAGGTGATTTGGGGCATTTCCAGCAGGGATCTGGGGGTGTTCTGAGGGATTTCTAGTGCATTTTGGGGGTTCTGAGGGATTTGAGGGAATTCCAAGAGATTTAGGGGGGATTTGGGAGTTTCTGAGGAATTTGGGGGGAATTCAGAGAGATTTTAGAGGAGTTCCCAGAGGGATTTGGGGTTTCCAACAGATTTTTGGGGGTTCCAGGTTGAATTTGAGGTTTCACCGTGGGCTTGGCATAGAAGGAAAACCTTTGGGAATCCCTGGCTGGAGTTCAAATTTTTTCCCAGAATTTCAGGATTTTCCCCAGAATTTCAGGATTTTTTCCCAGGACTTAGCTCCCACCATGAGTTGCTTCTATCAGAGGAAACTTTGGGGCAGCTCCGGGTTGGATTTTGGAGCATTCCTGGTTGGATTAGGGATTTTTTGGTGGGATTTTGGGGACATTTGATACTGGGTTTTTGATCTTTTCCCAGAATTTGGGGTTTTTTTCCAGAATTTGGATTTTTTTCCCAGAAATTCAGAATTTTTCCCAAAATTCAGGTGTTTTTCCAAAGGATTTGGCTCTGACCACAGGTTTGTCATAGAAGGCAACGCTCTGGAATGTTCCAGGATGGATCTTAGGAATATTTGAAGCTGCATTTTTGGTTTTTTCCCTCAGAAATTCAGGAATTTCCCCAGAATTTCAAGATTTTTCTACAAAGTTTCAGATTCTTTCCCCGAATCTTGGTATTTTCTCCCAAATTTGTGTCTCACCATGGCCTTCCTGTAGAAGGAGAAGCTTTGGGGTTATTCCCAGTTTAATTTGAGAGTGATTCCAGGGGATTTTGTTTTTTTCTTTTAATCAGGATTTCAGGCTTTTTCCCAGAATTTCAGGGTTTTTCCCCAGACTTGGGTTTTTTCCCCAAGCCCCAGTACTTTGCCCCAGATTCTGTCTCACCGTGGGTTTGCCGTAGAAGGGGAAGCCCTGCATGGAGCGCAGGCCGTTGCTGGCACTGCTCATCTCCCTGAGCATGACGAAGGCCTGGCCCCGCATGCGGAGACTGCGCCAGCCCAAAATGTCCAAAACCTGCCCAAAGTGGGAGAAAATGGCACAGAGGGACTTCTTCAGCTCTGGGGGGACAGGGACAGCACAGGGACAGTGGGGACAGCACAGGGACAATGGGGACAGCACAGGGACAATGGGGACAGGTGACAAGGGGGAGAGGCAACACTGAGAACACAAAGGGACTTGTTCAGCTCTGGGGACACACAGGGACAGCACGGTCACCATGGAAACAGGTGACAGTGGGGACAGGTGACCATGAGGACAATGGGGAGAAGGACTGCTTTGGCTCTGGGGACACATGGGACAAAGACAGGGAAAAGGAAACAATGGGGACAAGGTGAGGGCACAGGGACAGCTCTAGGGACAGCGACAAGGACAGGTGACAGTGGGGACGTACAGACAGGTGACAGTCTGGACAGGGACAAGG
The DNA here is from genome assembly GCF_029582105.1 of Oenanthe melanoleuca. Lineage (NCBI taxonomy): Eukaryota > Metazoa > Chordata > Aves > Passeriformes > Muscicapidae > Oenanthe > Oenanthe melanoleuca. The sequence continues at coordinate 28,836 of NW_026612752.1, read as the reverse complement.
ACAGGTGACAATGGGGACCGCCCCCAGCCCTCCCTCACCGCCCTTGTTGATCTCCTCGTTGAGGTTGTTGGTGTTGATGGTGTGGTTGGGGCGGGGCTCCTGCACCGCCATGGCCGGGACCCTCTGTGGGGACAGGGGGTTTTAAGGGGGGGCTGGGACCTCCAAATCCACCCCAGACCCACGTGAGATCCCCCCAAAATCCCGTCAGAACCACCTGAGACCCCCCAAAATTTACCCCAGTCCTACCTGAGAACCCCCCCAAACCGCCTCAGACTCCTCCAAATACCCCAGACCCACCCGGTTCCTCTCACAACCCCCCAAAATCCCCTCAGACCCCCCATTCCCCCCAAACCCACCTCATACCCCCCTATTTCCCTTCAACCTCCCCCAAATCCCCACAACCCCCCATTTCTCATCAGACCAAACTCACAGCCCCCAGTTCCGTCCACCTCAGAACCCTCCACCCCTTTTCCCCCCAAATCCACCTCAGACCCCGCAAAAACTCCTCAAACCGCACAAATTCCCCCCAGATGCATCCCGGACCCACCTGAGACCACTCCATGTCCTTCATACCTACCTCAAACCCGCCCGAATCCGCCCCGGACCCATCTCAGATACCCCATTTCTCACCAAAGCGCCCCCAAAAAGCAGCCCAGATCCCTCAATTCCCCTCAGATTCCCCCAAATCCCCCATTCCCCCCCGGCCCCACCTCAGCTTCCTACACAGCCGCTCTCCCTTCACACTCTCCAGCCACCGCCTCCGCCGCGCGCGGGCCCCTCCCAGCCAATAGCGGCGCGCCTCTCCCCGAACCAACCAATCAACGCGCGGCTCCCCTCTAGCTGCAGCCAATGAGAAGCCAGGCGGGAGTGGCGCCCTGTGCCCCGGGGCCGGCCATGGAGAGGGCGGCCCCTCCCCCCGGCCCCTCCCCGGGCTCGGGCAGGCGCCGGGAGAGGACGAGGGGCTGCGGGAGCTGCTGAGGCGGCGCAGGGACAGGTGGGGGAGGGGCGGGGGCGGGGAGGCGGGGCGGGGGTGGGGGGCGTCTGGGAGGGCTCTGGGAGTCTCATGCTGATTTTTAGAGGTTTAATTTTAGGATGCCTCATGGGTGTTTCAGGGATCTTCGTAGATTTTTGGGGGTCTGATGGCGATTTTGAGGGTCACATGGTGATTTTTGGGGGTTTCACGTGGATTTGGGGGGGTGTCATGGTAATTTTGGGGGGGTCTTTGTTGGGTTTTGGGAGGTCTCATGGGGGTTTTGATGGTTCTCAGGGTGTTTTGGGCGTGTCTGACATCATTTATGGGGTGTCTGACCCCATTTTCCATTTCTCTTACCCGGTTTTTGGGGTGTCTCACCCCATTTTCCATGTCCTCGACCCCATTTTCGGGGTGTCTCACCCCGTTTTTCGGTTTTCAGGAGGACATGCAGGGCTGGCTGCGAGCTCTGGCCGCCAGCGCCCAGGAACACGCCGAGCTGGCCCGGTGGCAGCAGGGCCTCCTCACCACCTCCTCCACCGACGAGGGGCTCCCGCGGCGCGACTCCGACCGGCCCCGATGGAAGTGACCCCCCAAAATTTGGGGTCCCAAGCCCCCCCAAAACCCCAATTGTAGGGTATCGGTCCTTCCCAAACCCCTGATTTGAGGTCCCAGCCTCACAGTTTTGGGGTTCTGAGCACTGGGTTTAGAGTCCTGAGCCCTGGGTTGGGGTCGGAGTCCTTTCCAAAGCCCAATTTTGGGGTCCTGCTCCCCCCCAAAATCCCACCTGTGGGGTCCCAGTCCTTACTAAATCCCGATTTTGAGGTCCTGAGTTCTGTGTTTGGGGAACTGATTCCCAGATTTGGGGTCCCAATCCTTCCCAAATCCCAGTTTTGGGGTCCTGAACCCTAAATTTGGGGTCCTGGCCCCCCCCAAACCCCAATTGTGGGGCCCTGGCCCCCTCTGAGCAGCAGTTTTGGGGTCCCAGTCCTTCCCAAACACCGGATTTGGGGTCCCAAGCCCTGGTTTTGGGGTCCTGCCCTCGCTAAAACCTGAATTTTGGGGTTCAGCCTCCTTCCCGCAAACCACAAATTTGGGGTTCTGGCCCCCCTGAGCCCAAGTTTTGAGGTCCTGGCCTCCCCTTTCCCCCAGCACAAGCCATAGAGATCCAGGGGGACCCCAGTGCCGCCATTGTACAAATGTAATAAAGCACCTGCTGCACCCCAAAATCAGCCTGGGGCATTTGGGGGTGTCCTGGGAGAAATTTGGGAAGTCCTGGAGGGGTTTGGGAGTGTCTTGGAGGGGTTTTGGGGAGTCCTGGGGCAGTTTGCGGGTCTCACGCGGGAGATTCAGGATAGACTGGGGAGATTTGAGAGCGATTTGGGGAGGTTAGAATCGACTGGTAGGGATTTAGGATCAACTGGGGGAGGTTTAGGACAAACTGGGGAGATTAGGTGTTATAAATGAGCGCAATGGGCCATAAAAGATCGAATAACAATTTAAAAGATTTATTGGTTACAGAAGGCAAAAGCAAAGTCAGCGCCGGGCGACAGAGGAGTCCTCGCTCCACTAACTGCCGCACCCCACCCCCCTTAGTTTGTTCCTTTTAAGCTGTTCAGTTTTCGGGTTATGTGCTCCTCCTCCAGTAGTTCTGCGCATGCTCCTCCAGTTGCTAGGGGGTCTTTCTCTGCCTTCTGGTGGTCGAGGGATGAGGGTGAGTAATCTTCCTTAGCCGCTGACTCCTTTCTTGGCACTTAAAACAATATGTAATTATGCAAGCAAAGCAGAACACATTCTGGCTTCTACTTTAAGGCCTATCAAGTAAGCAAGCAAGCAGAGCAAAACAATTAACAAGTTCTGGAGATATCTTCTCAAGGTTTGTCAGGAGATCAAAGCAGAACAATTAACATCCTGGCCTCACAAGTCCTGGCGATATCCTTTCAAGGTCTGTCAGGTGAACAAAAGGCTCCTTATTTATTACAACTCTCCCCTTTTTCTATATTATTACTTTTGTTCGCTAAATCTTTGTAATTCCCTCCTACTTAACTCCAGATAATCTTTTGCCTCTTCCCCATTTAAGGCTTCATATTTTGCTCGTATTAACATAAGGTGAGCGGCTTCTAACCTGCTTTTTACAATGCTAATTATTTTGTTAAAAATACAGGGGCCGAAAGCAAGCCCTAAAATTATTAAAATTACTGGTCCAGCTAAGGTCGACAAGAGAGTGGTTAGCCAGGGAGAATATTTAAACCAAGATTCATACCAATTTTGCTGGGCCTCCCTTTCTCTCTTGCGCTGCTCCAGTTGTTTTCGGAGCTCAGACATGGTGTCAGTTACTATCCCAGTGTGGTCCGCATAGGTGCAACACTCCTCTCGCAAAGCCACACACAGTCCCCCTTGCTGTAAAAACAACAGGTCTAATCCCCGTCTATTCTGCAATACAACTTCTGAAAGAGATCTTACTGATTTTACGAGACCGTCTATTGCCTTCTCTATTTTACTTAAATCTTCATCTACTGAAATTCTGAGATCCTTAAATCCTTGCTGTTGGTTCACTAAGGAAGCCACTCCTGTCCCCACCCCAGCACTTCCTATACTTAGTAATACAGCAACTGTGAGGGCCGTAAACGGTTCTCGTTTTTCTAAGTGGTGTTTTGGAGTGAATTGATGAGCATACACATAGTCTTTTGGGTGGTACACAATCCGGGGGACTACCATGACCTGAATGCAGTATTCAGATGTCTCATTAAAATTAGATACTGATATACATGGGGCTAATCCTAATGTATTGCAGACCCATTTGGTGTTCGCAGCAGGGATCAGCCATTGAGCCGGCTTGCGGGAGTTGGTTACAGACATTTTTACCTGACAAAGATGATCTTTATCTCGAGGTATATTGCCTATGCACCTTCCTTTTCCACTTACTTGTGCCATTGATATTCCTGGGGTACTTTCTTTCCCCTTTTTCCAAAGGCACTCCCGCGGATTTGATCCATTGACACGTTTGGATTTTGCTGCGGACCCCAAAGCTTCATAAAAAGGGGGGTTAATGGTATAACATAGCCAGCACTGTTTGGTTAGATTTGGATATGTACTGTTGAGGACCCCAAAGGTAGCTTGCATTACTTTCCAGAGCGTCCCATGCTTTGGTGGTAACACAGTGGCAGGCATAATTTTAGATCTATTAGTGGCCACTGTTGTGTTTTCCCTCATAGCCTCATTCCAGTTTTCCTCTATTTTCTGGGTGCCTATTACTGGATTTGGCCCTACAGGTACCGGATCATGTGGAATTGGTTCCCTCTTGATTATAAAATGTCCTCCCCTATCTTTTCCTGGTTCCCATGCTCTAGCTCCCCAGGTTTTGCCAATTGTCCATACCACATCTTTGATCTTATTGTTTGTAACATTGATTTGTATTCCATGGCAGTTGCCAGGGTTTCCCACTCCCTGATCCTTTCCTATCTCAGGGGGAATGCATCCTGCAGGCCACCACCCTACAGATATATATTGGTCCTTCCCTCCTCCCGGGGAAAATCTGAAAGCCACTGTCTCACATCCCCAGTATCCGCAATAAAATTCTCCAGGATAATTACAATAAGATTTTCTTGGATTGGATGCCGGACAAAAATAAAATCCCCCCTTGTTCAAGCATGGGTGCATTTAGGTTAAGTCACAAAGGTAGCAGTTAAACGAGGGGGTTCCTGAAGTCACCACTGTACTAAGTACTTTGTGGTCCTCCCACCTTATTAATGACCATTTAAAAGGTTCATGGCTTGCAAACAAAGATTTCAAAAGCATTATATATAGTATTCCTAATTGGAGGTGGTAGCTTCCCCATTTTCCACAACTGCTCTTTTTATTTTTCTCCCAATTTACCACAGACTTTTCTTTTCCCTTGGACTCTCGACAGCTCTGGGTACCTGTTCCTCGTTTTCCCCTTTTGCTCGGGCTCCCTCCTCCACTGCTCTCATCTCCTCTGCCTTGCCCATCAACTCGTTTGCATCGAGCTATGGGGAGTTCCATCTTCTCGGCAGCAGGAGTATTCTTCAGGAGGGGTGTTTGACCCATGCTTTTTGATACGTTTTATGTATTTATACCACTTGCGGTTCTTAATTTGAGGGGTATAACAACTGAGTTCAGGTACCCACCGTCTGCACAGGGCAGCTACCTATCTTAGCCGCAAATGGGGCAGGTTCGTTAGAGTGATAACAATAGAATTGGGGATTTATCCCCTTTGTAAAAACTTTCCACCACTCTTCAGACCCTCTTAAGAGTTCTCTGGCAGCCACTTTGGTAGCCAGGACCTGAGAGGTGAGTAGCCTTTGGTCCGAATAACAATTTTTACACACTCCCCTTGGAGGGTAACTGTTGCTGCAATGGGTCCACCACTCCTCCTTACAAACTAAACAAATGAAGCATACAAAAGGGTTACAATTTCCCCAGCAATTTTCAGCATTACATCTTATTCTTACTGCTGCATTTAGCAGATTTCCCCCCCCCCCCCAATTGGTGCTCCTGTTGCTCGGAGCTCTGCCAGGAAGGAATAGTATGTTGGATCCCACAGTCTATCTCCCATGTGGAAAAAAGTCTCATACCTGTGGTGGGGTGGGAATAATGTAGCCTGTCTTTTAATTAGAGCTTACTTGCTTCTTAAGTGTCAGTTTCAGGTTTCCAGGTGTGCCCTTCACTTCCCACCCGGGGTCGTTGGTAAATTTAGATGGATCTACTGGTCCCTTGATTCGGCTTGCGTGAGTCCACCCTTTTTCCACAGTGCGTACCACTGTGTCTGTTGTAAGCAACACCTGGTAAGGTCCTTCCCACTTGGGTGTTATCGGATTTTCCTTCCAAATTCGGACCAGTACCCAGTCCCCGGGCTGAACCTGATGTAATACAAGATCTAATGGTGGTCTCTGAACCAACATTCCTTTTTCCCATAGCTGTTTTTTGAATTTCATCAAAGCTATTAAATACTCGTTAATGTATCGTTCACTAACATTTGGGTTTGTCTGTGCCTTTTCTAAACTATAGGGCATGCCATATAACATCTCGAATGGGGAAATTCCCAAATCCGCCCGGGGTTGAGTCCGAATGTTCAGCAAGGCTAGGGGAATGCATTTAACCCATGATAATTTTGTTTCTAGTACCAATTTAGTAAGTTGTTTTTTTATTTCTCCATTCATCCTTTCTACCCGGCCTGAACTTTGAGGGTGCCAAGGAGTATGTTGTTCCCATTTTATTCCTAATGCTGCTGCCAGCTCCTGAGTTACCTTTGATGTAAAGTGCGGCCCCTTATCAGAGTCAATTGTTTCTGGTACACCATACCTGGGGACTATCTCCTCCAGCAGGGCTTTTACTACTGTTCGTGCGGTTTCCCTTGATGTCGGGAAGGCTTCCACATAATGAGTAAGATGATCTACTACTACTAAAAGACATTTAATCCTCCCCACCTTTGGCAATTCGGTAAAATCCACTTGAATATTTGCAAAGGTTTGTTTTGCTAGAGGCCTTCCCCCATAGGGTAGTTTTCTGAGGTTACTTCGATTTACCCGCAAACAGGTAGGACATCCCTTTGTGATATGTTTAGCTATATCATGGAGCCCGATGCTCATGTACCTAGCGGCAAAGTGATCCACCAGCCCCTGGGCTCCCCAATGAGTTTTCTGATGTAACTTATACAATATCCTTTGAGTTATCGCCTTTGGTAACACTTCCCGGCCATCTGCTAATATCCACTTTCCTGCTTCCTCTGTAACACCCATTCTTCTAAGTCTCTCTTTCTCCTCATTCGTAAAAATTGTATCAGTGTTTTCACCGTCCTTGACTCCATCTTTTCCCCTTTGCCCCCCTCTTTCTTTTAGGACCATTTCCTTTAGGGCTGCCCGTTTTGCCTCCTGATCTGCAGCGTTGTTCCCTCCGTTTTTTAAATCTATTCCTCGTTGGTGTCCCTTTAAATGAACCACTGCTAACCTTGTCGGCCCTCTCAGAGCTTTTAGTATCTCAACTATAAGTTTTTGGTGTATCAAGTCCTTCCCCTGTGAGTTGATAAGGCCTCTTTCTTCCCATAGCTTTCCAAATGTATGGACTATTCCAAATCCATATCTAGAATCAGTATATATTGTCCCCTCCTTCCCCTCAAGAAGTTTCAAGGCTCTTAATATTGCGTATAATTATTACATATGTCTTTCTGTCTCATCCTACAATCAGTTCTCCCTGTGGTACACACCGTGTTGTTCCATCTTCCTGCATTATCCACCACGTGCATCCTGGTCCTTGAGCAAAGACAATCCCACGAATGGGTTTGCCTGTACTCGAGGCAGGATTAACCCATACTGCCTTTCCTAACAGACCTCTAACATGGGCCACTGGGACTTTATGTCCATCCACTATATTAAGGGAGTCAGACTGGGCAGGACCTGCTCGGTTGATGGAACCTCTGGTGTTAACTAACCAAGTAGCCTTTTCCTAGATGTTGTTCCCAGTTCTTAAAAGACCCCCCACCCAATGCCTTCAAGGTGGTTTTCAGCAATCCATTGTACCTTTCCACTTTACCTGCAGCTGGTGCATGGTAATGGATGTGGTACACCCACTCAATACCATGTTCTCTAGCCCAGGTGTTAATGAGATTGTTCTTAAATGAGTCCCATTGTCTGGCTCGATCCTCTCAGGGGTGCCATGCCTCCACAGGACCTGCTTTTCCAGGCCCATGATGGTGTTGCGGGCTGTAGCATGAGACACTGGGTATGTCTCTAACCATCCAGTTGTGGCTTCCACCATGGTCAGCACATAGCGCTTGCCCTGGCGGGTCTGAGGCAGTGTGATGTAGTCAATCTGCCAGGCCTCTCCATACTTATACTTGGACCACCACCCCCCATACCAGAGGGGCTTCACCCGCTTCACCTGCTTGATGGCAGCGCATGTCTCACAGTCGTGGATAACCTGAGAGATGCTGTCCATGGTTAGATCCACCCCTCGGTCTCGTGCCCACTTATAGGTGGCATCTCTGCCCTGATGACCCGAGGCATCATGGGCCCATCGAGCTAGGAACAATTCTCCCTTGTGTTCCCAATCTAAGTCTATCTTCGACACCCCTATCCTTGCAGCTTGATCTACTTGCTGATTATGTTGCTGCTCCTCATTGGCTCTCTTTCTGGGGACATGGGCGTCTACATGGCGAACTTTCACAGGTAGTTTCTCTAATCGAGTAGCAATGTCTTTCCACTCTTCAGCAGCCCAAATTGGTTTTCCTCTGCGCTGCCAGTTCGCCCCTTTCCATTTCTTCAACCATCCCCACAGAGCATTGGCTACCACCCAGGAATCGGTGTATAAATAGAGTTTCGGCCATTTCTCTCTCTCTGCAATGTTAAGGGCCAGTTGGACAGCTTTGAGTTCGGCGAATTGACTGGATCCACCCTCTCCTTCAGTGGCCTCTGCAACCCGTCGTGTGGGGCTCCATACAGCCGCTTTCCATCTCCGGTTCATCCCCACGACGCGACAGGAGCCATCAGTGAATAGAGCATAGCGTGTTTCCTCTGCCGGTAGCTCGTTGTATGGTGCAGCTTCTTCAGCCCGTGTCACTGGTTCTTGTTCTTCATCTGCGACAGCAAAACTTTCACCTTCGGGCCAGTTTGTAATTATTTCCAGAATCCCAGGACGATTTAGTTTCCCGATTCTGGCACGCTGAGTGATGAGGGCTATCCACTTGCTCCACGTGGCACTGGTGGCATGGTGGGTTGAGGGAACCTTTCCGTTGAACATCCACCCCAGCACCGGTAGTCGGGGTGCCAGGAGAAGCTGTGCTTCCGTACCAATGACTTCTGAGGCGGCTTGGACTCCCTCATAGGCGGCCAAAATTTCCTTCTCCGTTGGGGTGTAATTGCCTTCAGACCCTCTGTAACTTCTGCTCCAAAATCCCAGGGGTCGACCTCGGGTCTCACCAGGCACCTTCTGCCACAGGCTCCAGGACACCGGCTGCAGAGTAGAGCACATTCTTTACCTCTGGTCCCGTCCTGACTGGGCCAAGGGCCACTGCATGAGCGATCTCCTGCTTGATCTGGGCAAAAGCTTGCTGTTGTTCAGGGCCCCAGTGGAAATCGTTCTTCTTGCGAGTGACCTGGTAAAGAGGGCTTACAATTTGGCTGTACTCAGGGATGTGCATTCTCCAAAAGCCTATGGCACCTAGGAAAGCTTGGGTCTCTTTCTTGTTGGTAGGTGGGGACATAGCTGTAATTTTGTTAATGACATCAGTAGGAATCTGATGCCGTCCATCTTGCCACTTCACTCCCAGGAACTGGATCTCACGTGCAGGTCCCTTAACCTTACTCTTCTTGATGGCGAAGCCGGCTTCCAGGAGGATTTGGATAATTTTCTCTCCTTTCTCAAACACTTCCGCTGCTGTGTTCCCCCATACGATGATGTCATCAATATATTGTAGATGTTCCGGAGCCTCACCCTTTTCCAGTGCAGCCTGTATCAGTCCATGACAGATGGTGGGACTGTGTTTCCACCCCTGGGGCAGTCAGTTCCAGGTGTACTGCACGCCCCTCCAGGTGAAAGCAAACTGAGGCCTGCACTCTGCGGCCAGAGGAATGGAGAAAAACGCATTGGCGATGTCAATGGTGGCATACCACCTTGCTGCCTTGGACTCCAGCTCATACTGCAGTTCCAGCATGTCCGGCACAGCAGCGCTCAGCGGTGGAGTCACTTCATTCAAGGCACGATAGTCCACAGTTAGTCTCCATTCTCCATTAGATTTTCGCACAGGCCAGATGGGGCTGTTGAAGGATGAGTGGGCTTAGCTAACCACCCCTTGGCTTTCCAGCTCACGGATCATCTTGTGAATGGGGATCACAGCATCTCGAGTTGTTCTATATTGCCGGCGATGTACTATTGAAGTGGCAATTGGCACTTGTTGCTCTTCTCCTTTCAGAAGTCCTACTGTAATGGGATTCTCAGCTAGTCCAGGCAGGGTGTTCAATTGCCGGATATGCTCTGCCATTACAGCCGCTATCCCGAATGCCCACTTAAGGCCTTTTGGGTCCTTAAAATACCCGCTCCGAAGGTAATCTATGCCCAAAATGCATGGGGCCTCTGGACCAGTCACAACAAGATGTTTCTTCCCTTCCCTTCCAGTTAAACTCACTTCAGCTTCCACCAGGGTGAAGTCCTGCGAGCCACCTGTTACACCAGCGATGGAAACGGATTCTTCCCCCACATATCTTGATAGAATTATCGTACATTGGGCACCTGTATCAACTAAAGCTTGGTACTTCTGTGGTTTCGATGTGCCAGGCCACCGAATCCACACAGTCCAAAAGACACGATTTTCCCTCGCCTCACCCTGGCTAGAGGCAGGGCCCCTCTAAGCCTGTTTATCTTTCTTCCCTGGGGCATGCGTCTTAGAAGTTCCTTCGAGAGGGTCAGACATGTCATTATCACTATCATATTTGGCACTTTGGGTACGGGCAACAGGAGCGGCTCTCCTTCGGATGGAACTTCCGCTTTCAATCTTGCCTTTCTTCAAATCCCTCACCCGTCGTGCCAGAGCAGCCGTAGGCTTTCCATCCCATCTCCTCATGTTCTCTCCAGAATCCTGCAGGAAAAACCATAGCTCGGCCCGGGGAGTGTACCTCCTCTCCCCATCGGGAGAACATCTACGTTGGTTGCCAGGACGTCTAATTTGCACAGCTGAAATTTGGAGGAGGTCCTCCTTAATTTCCTCCCTGAGCCTCTTATGATTTTCCTCTATCTTGTCCTCTAAGTTCTGCAAGCGTGTTTCCACGGCGGCGATTCTGGCATGGGTTGGGCCATGCACAGCATCCGCGTATGCCAGGAGCTTCTTTGCCATGTCCAGCACCGTTTCATATACCTCTTCCCGCTTCATTATTGCCAAAGCAGACGCATATTCAGATGGCCCGAGTCGCACCAGCTTCCTCCACATTACAGGGGTGCATGGTACCAGGTCTGGGTTCCTAGTTGTTATATCATCTGAAAAAATAATCTCCGCCACTGCCATCTCCCTCAAACGTTGGATCCCTTGCTCTATGGTTTTCCACTTGGTCTGTTGCATATACAGATCATCGGCACACAGATATCTTTGTGCCACACTGTCTAAAACACGTGCCCAGAGGCTTTGAGGGTTAACCTCCCTCATCATACCTTGATCGATGACCGGATCATGAGACAGGGATCCCAGGTGTCTCACCTCAGTGCCATCTAGGATGGTAGCCTCGCCCGCTGCATCCCAAAGCCGAACTAGCCAACTAATTATGGATTCATCGGGCTGTCTTGTATAATCCTTTCTTAAACCACGAAGATCTTTTAAGGACAGGGACTCATTATTAGTTTCTGATCTCACACCAGTGGTTTTAACTCTTGATTTTACATCAGGAGGTGTTGAAGGTCCTTCTCCTGCATCCTCATCATCATCCTCCACTGGCCGATCGGTCTTCTTGGTGCACTTCCCATTCCTTGTACTGGTAGCCACAGCCATTGGTTGAAGCTTGCTTTCTAATTTCATCCCTGTCCTCGAGCCTGGGGTGTTAACTACAGCCTGAGTAGCTGGCATAGTAGCTATGTTATCTCCCTGTTCCCTTTCCTTTGTTTGTTGTTCTCCACTATCTAACAGGGTACGATAAGCATACGCCAGAGCCCAGCTCACTGCAGTAATTTTTTTTTCCCTGGAGCTATTGTGGCATTTCTCTTTCAAATATTTTACCACCTCAGCCGGGTTCTGAATTTGCTCATGTGAAAAATCCCAAACCATAGGATCAGAAAATTCCTTTAACATCTGGCCCAGGTCCTGCCATTTTCCACACCACTCAGGACTCCTCACACTTTGTCCTGCTGCTAAATCAGGAGTTGTACCAGCACCTCTAGAAATCTCAGCCCTGATTTTATATAAACTGTAAACTGTGTAGAGGAAGCTTACAACATTAAACATCAGAAAGATGATCTCTTTAATACTAAAGGAGAACTGCACATATCCTAATAACGAGGTAAAAAATTCAGAGAAGACAAAGGGAAGCAAAGGCTGAAAAGCCTCCTCCCCTGCTTCTCCTCTAATAAACTGGATGCATATCCATAACCAGGATCCAGAAGATATCCCTGGAACCGATGCCAGCATTTTCATAAACCTCTTACAAGCCATTGCAACCAAGCCCAGTCCAATCAATATTTTGGTCATTATCCCTCTAGTATAAAAACTACAAATAAGGGACAGTACTGGAGCTATTTCCGGGCAGGAAAATAACCCCAGAGACCAAAGAGGCATTAAAACCTCAAAAAACCCCAGTATCCAGAACCACATACTGAAATCCATTCCAAACAGCATTATATATATAGTTACACAGTTGTTTCCACTTTCTTCGTTTCCCCGTACGGGCCACCAAATTATTTGTCCAAGTTTAGGACAAAACTGGGGGAAAGCCTCCAAAGGAGCCCCCCAAAATAAACCCCCCTCACAATTCCTCCCCCCCACTGGGCTCGGAGAGAATTTTACTCGGGGGGAAAAGTGGAAAAAACTTGTTTATTAACAAACACAAGAAAAAAACACTTCCCAGCAACAGGAAAGTACAATCCCAGATGACAAAAGAACTGTTTTCACCGAAGTGAGAGACGGTCGCTGCTGGGAAGGGCGAGAAGCTTCTTGGGCAGGCTCCGGAGGCAGTCTCTGATGCTCAGGTCCCGTCCAGAGCCGGTACAGATCTTGGAGCTGAAGGAGAGAAGGGGGAGGGGAAACGCAGCAGCAGCCAGGGCAGAGCCGGAGCAGCAGCAGCGGGGCAGAAGCAATAGGGCAAAAGCAGCGGGGCAGAAGCAGCGGCCGGGGTAGCAGCAAGCAGCAGCAAGCAGCAGCCGGGGCAGCAGGGCAAGCCAAGCAGCCCAGCCCCCAGGGCACCACCCCCCCAGGGGGGGAGAAAGGGCACCGGCGGCAGCTCCATGCAGACAGCAAGGTGTGGGGGCGGGAGAGGAGCAGACATAACACCAACCCAGAACATTGGTAAAGAAATCTAGCTTTACTGCTATAATTTTCAATCCACTGCCTGCAGTACCCAGTAAGTCCTAAAATTTGACGAACTTGTCTCTTGTTTTTTGGAATAGGTAGTGACATAATTGCTTGGATCCTTTCAGGGTCTATTCTTTTCTCTCCCTTCTTTAAATAGTGCCCCAAATATTTTACCTCCTCCTCTACAAACTGGAGTTTAGTCTTAGAAACTTTCAACCCATTAAGTCCCAGAAAATTCAACAGCCTTATACTTTCTTTTCTTACATTCTCCTCATGTTCCCCTGCTAGAAGCAGATCATCTACATATTGTATCAGGGTTACTCCCGGTCCTGTTTGGTAATCCTGCAAAATTTGTTCCAATGCCTGTCCAAACAAATTTGGAGATTCTGTGAACCCCTGGGGTAACACTGTCCACCTCAGCTGTTGCCTCCTTCCTGTATCAGGGTCCTCCCATTCAAATGCAAAGTAATCCCAGCTCGCCTCCTCGAGAGGGCAAGCCCAAAAGGCATCCTTTAAATCTATGACACTATACCATAAGTTATTAGGCCCCAATTTACTTAAGAGTGTATATGGATTTGCCTCCACGGGGAACCGAGCCACTGTGTGTTTATTAATTTCCCTTAAGTCGTGTACTAACCGATAAGTGCCATCTGATTTGCGCACAGGGAGTATCGGTGTGTTGAAGGGTGACATGCATGGTTCTAGCAACCCCTTGCTCAACAATCTATCTACCTCAGGTTTTAATCCCCATCGACCCTCAGGGGATATGGGATATTGCTTTATTTTTACCGGGACTTCCGGATTTCTAATAATCACCAAAAATGGGGCTATTTTTAGCTGCCCCACGTTTCCTGGATTATACCATACTTCAGGATTTATCTTTTCTTCGTCCTCCACTCTGAGAGGACAGAGTTTAATTTGTAGTTCCTTCTCTACTACTTCTATCCTAATTCCTAGTTCTATAATCATATCTCTTCCCAATAGATTATATTCAGATTCTGATACTAACAAAAAGTCTCCCAACCCAATTCTTGATTCTGATTCAACTATCACCCTTTTAATAACCCCCACCTCAAAGGGTTCTCCCTTTGCCCCTACCACCGTGGCAGTCTCTTTAGATAGACTACATCCTTTTGGCAAAAACTGAATAGTTGATCTTTCAGCTCCTGTGTCAACCAGAAAAACTATTTCCTGGCCATGGGGACCCACCTTCAGTTTTATCAAGGGCTCCTTATGATGTTTCTGTGTCCCCAAGAGATAGAGCCCCTGACCCCTCTAATCTGTCTTGAACTCCTTCTTATCCCGAATCCTGACCCTACACTCTTTCTTGAAATGTCCTTTTTTCCTGCAATAAAAACACACCTTAATGTCCTGTCTCTCCTTTGAATTCCTAGACTCCTTAAGCTCTCTTACTGGCCGCCTCTGTGTCTCCCTCTGACCCTGTTCCCTACTTTCTCGTACCGCAGCAACCATCATTCTAACTTGCCGTTTCTGACTTTCCTCTTCCCTTCGGACATACACCTTTTGGGCCTCTCTCAATAGCTCATCTAAGCCTCTATCCTGCCAATCTTCCAGCTTTTGTATCTTCTTCCTTATATCTTCCCAAGATTTAGAGACAAAATGCACCTTCAACACTGCCTGTCCCATTTGACCATCTGGATCCATTCCTGAATAAAACTGGAAATTCTTTCTTAACCTCTCTAACCACTCTGTGGGGGTTTCATCCTTCTTTTGTCTCTCATTAAACGCTTTATTGATGTTCTGGCCTCTCGGGACTGATTCCCTAATTCCCTGAACTATGATTGTCCTCAGGTCCTGCATGTGCGTTCGATGTGCAGGATCCTGATGATCCCACTGAGGATTTTGAAGGGGCCATTTGGTGTTAGCTGCAGGACCCTGAGCGTGTTGGGCGTCCCAGATACGCATGCCCTCCCTCCTAATCATATTTTTCTCTTCGGCCATAAACAGGATGTTCAAAATGGACTGTAACTCCTCCCAGGTGTACATATTAGGACCCAGAAATTGGTCCACTCTTTCAGCAACTCCCAGCGGGTCTTCTAATAAGTGTCCCATTTCCTTCTTAAATTCCCTAACATCCCCTGAACTGAGGGGCACAGATATAAATCCTATTCCTGCCTGAGGACCCCCCATAGGCATTTCTCTCAATGGGAATAAATTTTCTTGTTGTTTCCTAGATCTCCCTCTAGTGACTGGTCCTGAGTAGCTCGAATGATCTGAATCCGAATCCTCCTCTGGGGGAGGTGCACTGGGGGCAGGGGCCTGCGGTGGGGGCACGTGTGGAGGGGGTACCATCAGGATTTCTTCTTTCCTACCTCCCTTTTTCTTATTTTTGTTATTCCCTTTTTCGGTCAATTTAAAGATAAAAACCTCAGGACTGGCTATCCAGATTTTTGCATACTCACTTTCCTCCAAACAAACAGGTTTTTTTGTATTTACCCAAATATTTAATCTCTGTTTTATCCAATCCTCTGTTGACCCAAATATTGGCCAAAACACGTTTCTTGAAATCTCCTTCCCACCCCAGACTTCTACACAGTAATATATCATTTTAGCCTTATCTCTTCCTTCCGTTCCAGGGAAATGGTCCCAATTTTCTAGTAAAAATCCCAAGGGACTATCTCTAGGTATGGGTGGGAGTTTAACATTTGCAGGAGGTTTACTCTTCCCCTGCCCCATTTCCTCCGGAGTACCTTCACTCACACCAAAAATCACTTTCGCTTCCCCTGTTTCGTGGCCCATGCCCTCACGGGTCGATGGGAACCGCACTACTAAGGGTCCGCACTCGCTTGGGGAATCTGGCTGCCAGTCCCCCTCTCACACACACACCACACGTTGTACTCCGGGATCCCGACCCCACCCGAATGGATCACCTGATACTTACGCGTCCTGTGTCTTCGTCCGGACTTTGTGCACAAAATTTAAGGGGTCAACCGGGCCCTCCTACCTTTGCTTTTGCTTTCTTAATTTTAGGTTCATCGGTCGAGGTTAGGATAGGACTCCCGTCCCTTGGGCCACCAAAATGGTGGGGCACGCCTTCCCGCAGGCAGAGACCCCCTCCAAAATCTCGATCCGAGTCACGGCACCAAATTGTTATAAATGAGTGCAATGGGCCATAAAAGATCGAATAACAATTTAAAAGATTTATTGGTTACAGAAGGCAAAAGCAAAGTCAGCGCCGGGCGACAGAGGAGTCCTCGCTCCACTAACTGCCGCACCCCACCCCCCTTAGTTTGTTCCTTTTAAGCTGTTCAGTTTTCAGGTTACGTGCTCCTCCTCTAGTAGTTTTGCGCATGCTCCTCCAGTTGCTAGGGGGTCTTTCTCTGCCTTCTGGTGGTCGAGGGATGAGGGTGAGTAATCTTCCTTAGCTGCTGACTCCTTTCTTGGCACTTAAAACAATATGTAATTATGCAAGCAAAGCAGAACACATTCTGGCTTCTACTTTAAGGCCTATCAAGTAAGCAAGCAAGCAGAGCAAAACAATTAACAAGTTCTGGAGATATCTTCTCAAGGTTTGTCAGGAGATCAAAGCAGAACAATTAACATCCTGGCCTCACAAGTCCTGGCGATATCCTTTCAAGGTCTGTCAGGTGAACAAAAGGCTCCTTATTTATTACATTAGGGACCCCCTGAGGCGTGGTTTAAATGTAACAGGGAAAGGTTTAGAACAAACTGGGCCCGCCCAGTCCAAGTCAATCCCAGTCCCTCCCAGACCATCCCAATCCATCCCAGTCCTTCCCAGTCCTGCTCCGAGGGCCGGGCCAAACCTGCCCAGACCAAACGCGACGGACCTGGAGCGATCCCGGTTCCGGTCCCGGTCCCTGTATTGGTGCTGGTCTCAGTCCCGGTCCCAGACTCGGATCTGAGCCCGGCTTTGGTCTTGGTCTCGGTCCCGGTTCTGATGCAGCTCTCGGTTCGGGTCCCCGGGGATTTTCGGCTCCTTGGCAGATTTTAGGCTGAATCTGTGGGTTTAGGGGGGATTTTAGATCCCTTGCAGTGATTCTAAAAGATTTAGGCGGCATTTCAGGGTCATCTGGGTGATTTTAGGCCAAACCGGATCAATTTAGAACCGATCGGCACTTTGGCCCCGCCCCTTCCCCTCACAGTTCCCGCTCTTCCCTTAACCCCGCCCCTTGTCCCCTCACAGTTCTGCTGCGGCTCCGCCTCTTCTTCCCTTGACCCATCCCCTCCCAGTTCGGGGTTCAGAACGGGGCAGGAGGAGGAGGGAGGGAAGAAGAGGCGGAGCCGCAGCAGAAGCAGGAGGGGACAAGGAACGATTCCAGCGCCATCCCGGAGCTGCCTGAACTCGCAGCGCCCCCGGGACCATCGCCCCCCATCCCGCAGGTGCCCGGGGAGAGGGAGCTCGCCCCAACTATCCCGGGATGTTCCCTGGGTTTGGGGATTTTTGGGGGGGATGTTTGGAATTTGACGGGCTCCAGAGGCGCAGATGGCCCTCGGGGAGACATCGGGGGGTCCCCGGGAGGTGTTTTCGGTGGGTGCGGGCAGAGCCCCGTTGGAGTCGGGGGGATGCGGGTCCCCCCTCGGTGGGGGTTGGGCTTCCCGGGCTGTGCCCTGCGAGCTCTGCCGGGGCCACGTGGGGAGCGCGCGGGAGCGGCGGGATCGGTGGGGGGACAGCGGTTTTGGGGAACCCCGGGAGAGGCGCGGCTTCCCTGAGCGGGAGCGCAGACACAGGAGAGCCCCAGAAGGGCAAAGCGGGGAGCCCGAGGGGGAGGGACCCCTGGCATTGCCGGGACCCCGGCGGGGGTTGCTGGGGCTGGAGGGGCGGCATGGCCGGGAAAGGGCTTCGGGGCTCCCGGTGCCGCCAGTGGCTGCTCCCAGCATGAGCTTCCAGTTTCCTCGGTACTCCCAGCATGAGCCCGGTCACTCCCGTCCATTCCCTATTATGATGGAATTTGCCCCAGCACGGTCCCAGTTGCTCCCAGTTCCTCTCAAAGTCACCTAAACTGAGAGAAAACCAAAAACCTTCAAAACGAATTTAAAATTTAGAGAGTCAAGGCGATACTTTATTATCTGGGCAGGATGTTGTGGCCAAGATGTAGCACAGAAATCTTCTCATCCACACATAACCCGTGTGTGCAGAGAGAATCATTCCATGACACTCCGTTTTTAGTAAATTTTTCCGTTTTTTTCTACAGTCACAGAAATTAATTGGGTCAGTGTTCTTTAGTCTCAATTTGCAAACACTCAATTCCTAATATTTGGTCTCCTTTTGGATCCTGATTTCTCCCCTTCTGATGTTAATTAGATCTTCATTCTCTGATTTTATCAGTCTTTTCAGAGGAGGTGTCTGCAATTTGCCAGAGGCAGAGTCTGGGATGGATGTTCCTGGGTGGCCACTGGTGTTCTGTTAATGGCCTTGAGCATTCCAGCTGCTCCCAGTGTGTTGATGTGTTGAGTTCCTCTGTCCCAACCTGGTGCAGCAATGCCCTGCAAAGAAAATTACAAGTCTTTTTTAGGGCAAAGTATCTTGATTAAACTTAAAGAAAATTTTTTTAACGGATACGTTTTCCAGCTCCACTTTGGTCCAGTTTTTTCCCAGTTCTCCCAGCTGCCCCTAGCACAGTCCCTGTCCCTCCCAGTTCTATCCTACTATGTGTCCAGTATGAGTCCAGTCTCTGCCAGCAGGGCCCCAGTCACTCACACTCGCCCCCAGTTGCCCCAGCATGGTCTCAGTTTTCCTCCCAGCACAATCCCAGTCACTCCCAGTCAGGTCCCAGTCACCACCCCTATGGTCTCTGACATTCCCAGTATATCCCAGTTGCCCTGAACAATCTCATAGTCATTTCCAGGCACTCCCAGTTACCTCAGTGTGGGTCACTTGCCCCCAGTTTTATCCCAGTTGCCCCTGGAATAATCCCAGTGCCTCTCAGCATAGTTTCGGGTTTTTTTTTTTTATGGGGAGGGGAATGTTTGGAGAATGCAGAACTCCAAATCTGATCCCAGTCACTCTCTATCATTCCCTATTATGATGCTAATTCCCCCTTGCACGGTCCCAGTTGCTCCAGTTCCTCCCATTTTCATCCAGTCTGCTCCCAGCTCTCCCAGTCGCCCCCAGTATAGTCCCAGTTGCTCCCAGTATGAGACCATGGCCCCCGAGTGCTCCCTGTCAATGCCAGCATGACCCCAGTAGCCTCCAGTATAATCCCTGTGACTCCCTGTCTCCCAGTATATCCCAGTCACCCCCAGCATGCTCTCAGTCACTCTCACTTCTTCCCACTTGCTTTCAGCATGATTCCAGTTGTTCACAGCCACTCCCAGTCCATCCCAGTATGATTCCAGTCTCACCCAGCATGGACCCAGCTGCTCTCCCTGTGATCCCAGGATGATGCCAGTTGCTGCCAGCATCGTTCCAGTTGTTCCCAGTTCCTACCAAGATGATCCCTAGAATAGCCCCAGTCTCTCTCAGCATTGTCCCACTATCTCCCAGTTGCCCCCAGTATGGTTACAGACACTCTTATTATATCCCAGTTTCCCCAGTAAGGTTCCAGTTCGCTCAGAATGATCCCAGTCCTTCCCAGTTATTCCCGTTTGTCTTCAGCCTGTTCCCAGTTTCTGTCAGTGTCCCATACTCACAGTTGCTCCCAGTAACATAATCCCTGTTATGGTCTCAGTTCCCCCAGCATGGTTCCAGTACCTTCCAGTTGATCGCAGTAGCTCCTGATGTGTCCAAATTTTCCTCCCATCATGGGCCCAGTAGCTCCCAGTAACCCCCAGCCAGGTTCCATTCCCACCCTCTGTAAGTCCAGTGGCTCCAAGGATGATCCCAGTAGGACGTGTAGTCACCCCAGTGTGGTTCCGGTCATCTCCAGTATGAGCCCAGTCACTCCCAAATCCTCCCAGTATTCTTCCATTCATTCCTAGAGTGAATCCCAATCAATCCCAGTATGGTTCCAGTTGTGACCAGCCCTTCTTCATCATTCCCAGTCTGATTGCAATATGATCCCAGTCATTGTCAGATATTTCCAGTACTATTCTGGTCATTCCCAGCCATTTGCAGCAGGATCCCACTCTGACTGACATGGGCACAGCTGCTCCCCTTATCATCCAGTGTGGTTCCAGTGTCTCCCATTTCCCCTCGCTGTGGTTTCAGTCTCTCCCAGTTGTCCTCAGCTGCTTCCAAACTGATCCCAGTTGCCCACAGCCTCTCCCAGTCACCCTCAGTGCAGTCCCAGTTGCTGCCAGTATGATCCAGTATGATCCCAGTATTTCTGAGCATGCTTCCAGTTGCTCCCTGTTCCTCCCAGTGTGATCCCAGATCCCCCATTTGCCCCTAGCATAGTCCAAGTCACTCCATAGAGGATCCCAGTCCCTCCCAGCATGGTCCCAGTCATGCCTAGTTCTCCCAGTATAGAGTAGTAGGTCCCATTGACTCCCAGTGTCCCTCAGTGTGGTCCCAGTTCTCCCCAGCATGGTCCTGATTTTTCCCAGGCAGGTTCCAGTGAATCCAGTAAGGTCACAGGCACTCCCAGTGTATCCCAGTTGCCCTGAACATGCTCTCATTCATTCCCAGTCACTCCCAGTGTCCCCAGGAAGGTTCCAGTTACCCCAGTAGAGCCCAGTCCCTCCCAGTGCTGCCACTTTTGGGATCCCCCACCCCTCTCTGCATTCATGGATCTCCTGAGAGGAGCCTCAAGGCCTGGAAGTTGCCCCCAGTGTTCCCAGCAAGCCCCAGTTTGGATCTGCAGCCCCCTAGTTTTCCCAGTTTCGCTCTCCTTTTCCCCGGGACGGGTTCCCCCCAGCCCCAGCGGATGGGAGCAGCCGAGAGCCCCGCACTGCCCATCCCGACCTGTCCCAGCTCCATCCCCGCTCCTCCCGCGGGCTGCGAGGGCTTCGGGAACGGGGCACCAAGGGTGTCGCTGCTGCTGGGGGAGGAGGAGGAGGGATGGGAGAGGAGGGATGAAGGAAGAGAGCGAGAAGGGATGGAAATAGGGTAAGGAGGGGGAGACATGGAGGAGGAGGGATGGAAGATAAAAGACAAAGGAGGATCAAGAATAGGAGGAGGAACGAGGTCGAGCGCTCCCTGAATTCACAGGTCCCCCATCCTTGGGACCATCGCCCCTGCAGGTGACCGGAGAAGGGGAGCTCGGCCCAGATATCCAAGGGGGTCCCTGGGTTGGGATTTTTTAAGGGGTGTTTGGAGAATGCAGAACTCCAAAGCTGAGCAGAAAATGTCCCCTTGGGGTGACACTGGGGGGTCCCGGTGGCAGCTGCTGGCAGAGGCAGCCTGGAGGAGCAGAGCCCTGTGTCCCCCAGGACCCCAAATTGGGGAGCCCAAAGAGGGGGGAGCGCTGCCATTGGCGGGACCCTCAACAGCCTGGAGAGGGGCAGGGGGGACTCCTTGGACCCCCAGCACCCCAAAGCAGAGAATAAGGGGAGAAGGGACCCTGGGACCCCATAATCCCCCAGCACCCCTAAATGGGGAGAGGGAAGAGGGAGGAGCTTTTCGGATTCCTGGGACTCCCAGCAGCCTGGGGAGGGCAGGCACCGAGTAGATGGGGGACCCCCAATAGAAGCGTGACCCCCAGCAGATGGGACAGGTGGGAATCCCCGAAAAACAAAGGGGAGGGACCATTGCCAGGAACTCCTGGGAGGCATTTTCAGGGCTGAGTGTTGGTGTTTGGGAGGTTTTGATGGAGCCCAGATGCCTGAGGACTTGTAGAGATGG
Source organism: Oenanthe melanoleuca (assembly GCF_029582105.1). Classification (NCBI taxonomy): domain Eukaryota; kingdom Metazoa; phylum Chordata; class Aves; order Passeriformes; family Muscicapidae; genus Oenanthe; species Oenanthe melanoleuca. Next base: position 7,161 of record NW_026612752.1, on the reverse strand, counting down.
ACTTGGGCAGGAGGAACCCCCAACACAATGCGCTCATCCCTTGTTTTCCTCAAACCAGGATTTCCCATTCCCACCGCTTGGATGGAGGAGGAGGAGGCTGTGAGGAAGAGAAAGATGGCCCAGGAGCCCCAGGCAGGTGAGGAGGAATTCAGGGCCCCTTTCCCCCTCTGTGCTGCTCCATCTCCCAGCCCAGCACGGCCCCGGCTGCAGGACACCCCGCTGCCGACACCGAACTGTCGAGGACTCACTGGGGGGATCTTCTTCCCCTCCCCTATGGCACGGAGGCAAATCCCATCCTCTCCTTGTCCTTCCTCGCCCAGACAAGGAGCTGAGCACGGAGAGCAGGGAGGACAAATCCCCGTGGCAGAACCTTGTGGAAGAGGCCATTTGCAGCGGCTCCATGGCGCAGGAATCCAACGGGGAGGAAAAGCCGTGGAGATCCCGCACCAGGAGGGGCTGCAAATGCAGATCGCGGGAATCTGAGGAGGAAAGACCCAGCTTGGGCCGGGCAGGAGGCCGGAGATGGAGCCAGAGCTCGGACCTGGTGTTCCATGAGCAGCTTCATGATGGGGAGGAGCGCCACAAGTGCTCGAAGTGTGGGATGAGCTTCAGATGGAGGTACCTCCTGCACCAGTGCACGCACACAGACGAGAAGCCCTTCCGCTGCCCCGACTGTGGGATGGGATTCAGACAAAACTCCCACCTCACCAGCCACCGGCGCATCCACACTGGGGAAAAGCCCCACGAGTGTGAGGAGTGTCGGAAGAGCTTCAGCCAGAGCTCCCACCTGATCAGCCACTAGAGGATCCACACTGGGGAGAGGCCACACAAGTGTGGGGACTGTGGGAAGGGCTTCGGGCAGTGTTCCAGCCTAATCCTTCACCAAAGGATGCACACTGGGGAGAGGCCCTGCAAGTGTTCTAAGTGTGGGAAGAGGTTTCACACCAGCTCCCATCTCTTCCAGCACTACCAGACACACACGGAGGAGAGGCCCTACGAGTGTTCTGACTGCGGGAAGGGCTTCAGGAAAAACTCCCACCTCATCACCCACCGGCACATCCACACTGGGGAGAGGCCCTATGAGTGTGACGAGTGTGGGAAGAGCTTCTCCGATAGCTCAGACTTGACCCAACACCAACGGAGGCACCGGTAAGGGAAGCCCTGCAAGTTCCCCGAGTGTGGGAAGAGCTTAGTGTGCTGCTCCAACTCCATCCCCCACTGCAGCACCTACGCTGGGCAGATTCCTGGTGATCCCCATTCCCTGGGATCCATGTTGGGAAGACACCTGCCTGGTTATCCTTTTATTTTGGTCTTCGTTTTTCTCTCTTCTCCATCTCTTTGTGCTCCAAAAGCCAAGAGGGATCGACTTGTCAACTCAAAACCTCCCAAATCCAAGTAAAAACCCATCAGTGCTGACTCAAATTGGATCAGTCCTACTTTAAAGTGCCTTGTTCACCCATCAAAACAACTCAATCCCACACAAACTGTACTGGATTTCAGAGCCATCAGGGTGAGAAGGGGTTGGAAGGATATTGGGACAAGTGGGATCCAAATTTGGAGCATTGAGATCAGGATTGTGTGGGACTGCCTTGTAGGGATGGATTTGATAATAAATAAAACTTTGACAATTCCTGATTTTTGTCCCATTCTCTTTAAGTCAGTAGCAGTTCTGTTTTCAGTGGCACCTTCTGAGCTGATTGTGTTTGTGTCCTCCTTTCTCTCCTACCTCTCTCTACCTGCTCTGTTTCTCTTTCATTGTCTTCCTTGAGCCAGGGCAGCTCCCACCAAAGGCTCTGCCCTGATTCAATTCCCAGTGCAGGAGCTGCAACAGCCATAGGTGAAGTTCTGAAGGCTGGCAGTGAAATGTCCCTGTAAGATCTTGCTGCACTTGGCTTTTGGCCCCTTCTGCAGAGCTTTGCCTTCAAGGGCAGGAACATCTTTTCCTGGCTGGGAACTGGAATTCCAGAGCCTGGCAGTGTGAGCCATGCAGGACCATGCAGGCCGGGATCATGGGGACTGGGATCCTCCAGACTGGGACTGCACAGACTGGGACCAGATGGATCAGGGCCATGCTGAGTGGAATTCTATAAACTGGGATCACATGGACTGGGATTGTACAAACTGGGACCATATGGACCAAGACAGCTGCACCAGTTCTGATCCCAGTGTTGATCTCAGTCTTGGAGCAGTTCCCAAGTGCTCCCTGTGCTCATTCCGGTCCTGGTGTCGATCTCGATCCCAGAGAGTGCTGGTCTCAGTCCCAGTGGGTCTTACAGTCACGCCAGTCTCGGTCTTTGTTCCGGTGCCGCTCTCAGTCTCAGTCCTGGAGTTCTTCCGGTGCCAGTGCTGGTCCCGGTCCCAGAGCAGTCCTGGACCGCTCCCAGTGCCGGTCCCAGTGTCTGTCATGGTCTCAGTCTTGGTCCCAGTGCCCGTCTTGAGGAGGTGCCACTCTCGGTTCTGCTGTTGGTTCTGGTCCCAGTCTTGATCTCCATCCTGGTTCTTATGCTGGTCTCTGTGCTGGTCCCAGGGAATTTTATCAACGATTGAGAGACAGAGACTACTGACTCATGATCAGAATCTAAATGTATTGTGAGCTACATTTGCTTATACACCATTTTTAGGAACGAACTATTTTTTTGTCTACATTCATTGGGTTAAACATCATCCAGACAAACTTTACATTTCTCCTTATTTAGTTCAATCTTCTTTCCTGTCGCCAGTCTTGATCCAATCTTCTTGTAATCGTCAAAGCTCTGTTCTTGCCAAGGCGTCCTGGTTATCAAACTGCAAATGCCAATTAAATCCACAGCACTCTCTGTCTCAGCTTCCACAGGGTCCGATAGCGGCGCCAGTCTTGGTGCCGGTGCCGGTTCTGTTTTCAGTCTTGGACTCATTGTTGGTCTTGGTCTCGGTTTTAGAGCAGTCCCAGTCCCAGTGCTGGTACTGGTGTCGATGTTGGTCCCGGCGTGATCCCAGTGCCAATCTCTGTCTCCGGCCCGGTCCCACATTGGTGCCAGTCTTGGTTCTGGTGCCAGTATCAGTCTTGGTTCTGGTTCTGGTGCCGCTCTCAGTCGCAGTCCTGGATTTCTCCCGATGCTGGTCCTAGTCCCAGAGCAGCCCTGGAGCTCTCCTGGTGCCGGTCCCAGTATTGGTGTTGGTCTCAGTCCCAGTCATTGTTCCAGTTCTGGAGTGGTGCTGGTCTCAGTTCTGGTGTTGGTTCTGTTCCCAGTCTTGGTCTCGGTCTCCATTCTGATTTCAGCCTCAGAAATGGTGCTGTTGCTGGTTTGGGTGCTGGTCTCGGTCCCAAATCTTTTAGGCCCATCTATGTGAATTTCTACCAAGCTGAGGTGTTTAGGCTGGATCTTAGGGCCCTTCGGACAATGTTAGGCCAATTTGGATGATTGCAGATCTCTTTATGTGGATTTGAGGCGCCTTTGGCTGATTTTAGGCCAACCCTGCTGGAATTTGTGCCCCGTTTGGGAAATTTTAGGCCAAACCAGGCCCTTTAGGACCATGAAGCCTTTTGGCCCAGTTCTTTCCCCTCACAGTTCCCGCCCTTTTCTGACCCCGCCCCTTCCCCTCAGTTTCTGCCCATTTATTTGCCCCACCCATTTCTATTCCCAGCCCCTGTCAATCATTATCCCCTCCCCTTTCCTTCAGACCCTGCCCTTGTGTTCGCCCCGCCCCATTCCCCTCTAAGCCCTGCCCATCTCCTGGCCGGTTCTCTCCGAGCATGCTCAGAACTCCGGTTAGTGCCTCCTGTGTGCCGCCATCTTTGCTCCCGGTCCCTCTGTCCGGCTCCAGCGTGCCCAAGAGATGCGGTGGGGCTGGGGGGATCTATAGGGGATCTGTAGGGGACTGGGGGGGTCTTAGGGACTCTGTAGAGGATTTGGGCTTGTCCATAGGGGATTTGGGGGGCTCTGGGGTGTCCCTAAAGGCGCTCTGGGAGGTCTATAAGGGATCCACAGGGTCCTGGCGGATCCTATAGAGTGTCCAGGGGGCTCTCAGAGTCTCTATAGGGGAATTTTGAGGTTCTTAAAGGGAATTTCTGGGTATTTTGGGCTCTGTACAGGAAATTTTTCGTGTCCCCTTATGGAATTTTGGGGTTCCTGATGAAAATTTTGGTGTCCTTAAAGGGAATTTGGAGGTCTCTTGGGAATTTTGGGGTTCCCATAAGAAAATTGTGGGGTAACAAAGGGAATTTTTGGACCTCTATTAAGAATTTTGAGAATTAAGGGGTATCCACCTGGAATTTTTGTGAATTTTGAGTCTAAACATGGGAATTTTTTGGTCTCTATTGAGAATTTTTGCAATATTGGGGTCCTCAAATGGAATTTTGGAGAATCCCATAGGGAATTTTTGGGGTCTGTATAGACAAACTTGAGTCCAAACATGGGAAGTTTGGGTTCTCTAGAGGAAATTGTTCGGATGTCCATAGGGAATATTTGGGAATTTTGGTTCTAAATGTGGGAATTTGATGGAGGAATTTTGGGTGCTGAAATATGGCAGTGAAGAGCTGGCATGAAGCCTGTGAGACCCAGGGGTCATCCCAAAGATCCCCAGACAAACATCAGAGCAACCTAAAAGGAACAATGCGCAAAGAGGCGTGAAACTAATTTCCATATGGAGCGAGGAGGGGATGGATTTGTATGAGGCGAATTGTGTATTCGTGGTTTGTAGAGAATAAAAGGAGAGGCACAGGTGGCCACAGGTATGCGTGATTTTGGAGGAGCTGTCCCCCATGCGCTGCAGCGCTGAATAAATACACACCTACACTTAGAACTTCTTTTTGTGGGTTTTAGAGTGTTTTTCTGTGCTTCACCATGACTCCTCCCCAGACCTTCCCTGGCCTCTCCCAGGACCCCCCCACCCAAGACCCCTCACCAAGACCCCCACGATCCCACCCAAGACTCCAAGACTCCTCCTCAAAATCCCTCCAGAACACCCCCAACCCTTCCCAAAACCTTCCAAGGACCCCCCCCAGGCCCCTTCCAAAACCCAGCCCAGGACCCACCACGAGCCCTCCTGAAAGTGCCCCCACGACCCCTCTCATGACCCACTGACTACCCCAGACCCCTCCCAAACCCACCTCACGATCCCACCCACGACCCCCCTGACCCTTTATAGGACCCCCAGACCCTCCCAAAGTCCCGCAATACTCCATCCAAACTCCCCCAAGACCTCTCCCCAAAGCCCCCCTATGATCTCTCTCAGTGCCCTCCCAAAAGCCTCCCCAGACTCCTCCAAAAACCCCATCCTAGACCCCTCTCAGAACCCCCAGACACCCCCAGGCCCCTTCCAGATGCCCCCAAACCCCCCTGACCCGTCTTTGGAACCCCAGACCCCCTCCAAAACCCCCCAAGGATCCTGCCAGACCTCCTCCCCAAAACCCCCCAGAACAATCCCCAGTCCCAACCCGGGACCCTCCAGAGCCTCCCCAGATCCCCCGAGGCTCCCAAAATCCTCCAAGGACCCCCCAGAGCCCCCAGTATCCCCCCACAAACCCCCCAGGCCTCAGCAAGATCCTCTCAGGACCCTCCCAAAACCTCCCCCAGGACCCGTGTGAGACCCCCACACCCCTCCCCAAGACCTTCCAGACCCTTCCCAAGGTCCCTCCCCCAAACTCCCCCAAACCCTCTGAGAACTCCCCCCAGACCCTCCTCAAGACAGCCCCAGAGCCCTCCCAGACGCTCCCCAACCCCGTCCCGCCTCCCCGCCCCCGCCCCTCCCCCACCTGTCCCTGCGGCGCTGCAGCAGCTCCCGCAGCCCCTCGTCCTCTCCCGGCGCCTGCCCCGCTCTCTGCAGCGCCTCCCTCAGCGCCCGCCCGAGCCCGGGGAGGGGCCGGGGGGAGGGGCCGCCCTCTCCATGGCCGGCCCCAGAGCACAGGGCGCCACTCCTGCCTGGCTTCTCATTGGCTGCAGCGCGCGCGGGAAAGGCGGGTGTTGCTGAGGGGATCCGCGCGCTGATTGGTTGGTTCGGGGAGAGGCGCGCCGCTATTGGCTGGGAGGGGCCCGCGTGGGGTGGAGGCTGCGGCTGGAGAGCGTGAGGGGAGAGCGGCTGTGTAGGAAGCTGAAGTGGGGCCGGGGGGAAATGGGGGACTTGGGGGAATCTGAGGGGAATTGAGGGATCTGGGCTGCTTTTTGGGAGTGCTTTGGTGAGAAATGGGGTATCTGAGATGGGTCCGGGGCGGATTCGGGCGGGTTTGAGGTAGGTATGAAGGACATGGAGTGGTCTCAGGTGGGTCTGGGATGCATCTGTGCGGAATTTGGGTGGTTTGAGGGGTTTCTGCGGGGTCTGAGGTGGATTTGGGGGAGAAATGAGGTGGACGGAACTGGGGGAATATGAGTTGGGTCTGATGAGAAATGGGGGGTTGTGGTGAAGCGTGGAAAATAGACTTCACAACCTGTAAAGTTGTGGAGTAGGTACGTATTTTATTCAGCGCTGGACGCAGGGGGAGATCATCCTCCCAAATCCTGCGTACCTTACATGCTTCTAACCTTCTATTTATCTAGGAAGTTCATGCATATTCTAAATTGCCTATACATATTGATTATCTGCCCCGCCTGTTTCCTCACTTCGTATGCAAATTAGATGCATATTCATTGCGGCTGTATAGTTTATTGAGTCAGTGGTCTTCAAATGAGTCTGTGGGCGGAAAACAATGAAGTAAAAGTCTTCCTCACTAGTTGAACTCTTCACCTTGTCTTTCCACACATGCGCTTTTAGTCTCTTGGTCGCGATATTTTGCAGACTTTGCACTTTTATGAAGAGGGACCCCTTTCCTTGTGCAAGCTCAGCCAAACCTATACATCAGGGGTCTCTTATCGTGCATTCCTTTCCTTATAAGCACACAGTAACTGATACCATATGTTCTACTCTTCATTCTATTTAACCCTTAAATCCCCTGTTTCAGTCCCCCCTTTTCTAGAAAATTAGTAAATTCTTTTACTTAATACAAGATTTCGTTTTCTCCGTTCTTACGATATGTATCTCTTAATGCCTTACCATGTACTCTCGACAATGAAGTTAGTATTGCCATCCGTTGTTGCATCTTCCAATTCCAAATAAATAGTACAAAAGACAGCAGTAAGCTTAGACTAACTAAAACCAATAACACAATTACTGGATGACATAATGTATTCACAATTCCAGTTGCAGTTG
>NW_026612751.1:0-51926 GCF_029582105.1 Oenanthe melanoleuca | reverse complement strand
TGAGCACAGTATACTGGAGTGAGGGAAAGCAGCTATTAAAAACAAGATTGAGAGCAATAATTAACTATGTATGTAATTTCAGTATTATTTATACTAAAGGTAGATTGCAGTACACTCTTAAAATTATACTTTCCCCTTCAGCTGGGCAGTACATGGGAGAAACTACAGCTTGTAAAGTTTGGGTTATTTCAGGGCAGGACTGTTTTTGTTTTGAATAGGCAATATTAATCATAAACCTCCAAGATTTCTATATTCAGTAATGATATTCAGAATCCACAGACCAAAGTGAAATATGATTAATTGTAAGAAAACTGAAATGCTTCAACTTACTGTACAAAAAGAATGTATCTTTTTACTTTCCTTTTGCAATGTTGCATTTTTTTAATGCAAAAGCATCCTGTGTAAATAGATCCTGGTGTTGTTTTATTGCACCTATTGCCTAATAGCATTATGTGTGTAGGCCTGCATAATCAAAGGCATACAGAAATTAGAGTGTCAGAAGCTGAACTATTTTACCACTTTCTTCCAAAACTAACTCACACCAAAGAAAATGGTCTAAAAACTCTGTTGAGTAATTAAAAGTTCCAGCAATTCCATCAACATTTTCTATTGCATCATAACTTTGTATTTCATATTCTTTGGAAAAGTAGTCAATCCCTAATTTTTTTTAGATGGATTTTAATGGTTGTGGTGAGCACCTGGGAGCACTTGGTTAACAGTCTTGGCTCAGCTGAAGTCAATGGGAAAGTTCCTTTCATTCAGTAGTTTAGGATTGTACTCACTATTTGTAAGCAAATGATGTTCAGATTATTTCATGACACTGCCACAAATCTATTAATTCTGCTTTTTAATGGGCTGTTATGTGTGCTTCTGCTCTGGGACACAAAGAGCAGGGAGCAGCATCATGAGGAAGGCAGGAGAGGGGAAGGAAGATCATTTTGGGGGGCAAATGAATGGGTTGGAGTGGTTTGTGCAGGATTGTCCCCAGTGGGAGGGACCTCATGCTGGAGCAGGGAGAGAGTGTATGGAGTCCTCCCTCTGTGGACAAAAGAGCAGCAGAGACAATGTGTGATGAACTGATCACACACTTGCATTCCTCATCTGTCAAGAAACTTTCTGTAGATCCTTCTGAAAGGATCACTTCCCATGGGTCTCAGGAGGCCCTGTTCTGCAAGCCCTTACCTCAGCACAGTGCCTTTGACACCCAGATAGTTCTGTGTGGGCATCACACCACTGAGATTTCGATCAGGGAACAGGTAAATCTATAAGGAACCTTTGAAAAACCTCCCAGGCACTTCCAGCACATATAACTGAGACACAGGACAGATTTATTTAACATACTTGAAAATATGAAAGCTTTATTTCAGTCAAAAAAGTTGCAATAGCAATTTAAAAATTGAATAAATCTCATGCCCCGGAATGTTTATTGCTGAATTATCCCTTTAGGATTTTGCTGGATCCTGCTGTGTCATTTCTCTCTCTGAGAAGCAATTTCTTAAAGATTTCACTGTTACCTTCTTGCTGTAACAAAGATATGTTTACTTTTTGCAACTTGAAAAATGTATGTATGTGCCGAACCTCTACACATGTAGTGTTTTTCTTCTGGGGAAGAGATTTGGAGTAGAAAGAAGGAACTCAGTGCTTTCTTCCTAGCATAAAATATTTACAGACTGGTTCTGTGAAGAGCAACAGCCTTTCTCTAGGAAAGAGAAGTGCTGTTTTTTGGTGCTTTCTCAAAATCTGTCCAGAGGTCTTGCTTTTTAGCTCAAACTGCTGTACTTGCAGCACCTGGGGGATCTGAGCCTGTGCCCCTTTCTTTCCTTGCTGTTGCTGTTTGTTGTGCCCTGCAGCCTGTCTGTCCCACCACAGAGGGGGAGCCTGGTCACACTCCTGCACAGGACCCGTGTTTGAAGGCACAAGTGCTTCCCAGTGGGATCCTTCAGGTGGATCCCAGAGGATTGCTCAGATGGACAGGCACCTCTGGACATCCCTTGTTCAACACCTGGCTCTGGGTCAGCTGCAGCAGGTGGTGAGTTTTGAATGTATCTCCACAGATAGAGATTGCCTCTCTGGACAACCTGTACCAGTGTTTTTCCATTGTCATAGTAAATTATTTTCTTCTTATTCTTAAATGCCTGGGAACCAGAGGCAAGAACCTGGCTCCACTTAAGTATTTTACATTTTACATACATTGATGAATTCTCCCCTGAGCTTTCTCTTCTACAGGTTGAACAGTCCCATTCTCTCAGCCTCTCCTCACAGGATATGCTCCAGACACTTAACCATTTCAGCATCCCTTTGCTCCCTTCTGTCCATGTCTCCTGTACTCCCCATGGCAGTCCCAGGAATGGTGGCATCAGGTGGGGCTGACCCACACATGGACCAGCACAGACCCACCAGGAGCTGCCTCACTGACAGCCCCTGGTGAGAGGTGCTAGACCAATCCCTTCTCCTGGCTTATTTCCCTGGAGCAGCAGCCAGGGCAAGGATCCCACACACTATGCCTCTGATGAGTGCAAGCAATCAATCTGACTGTCTTGCAGTGCCTGCAGTTCTCTCTTATGAGATTTTTTTTTTAAGATCAAATGGCAGCAATTTTATTTTGTTCCAAACAACAAAGGATCTGAACTTTGAAAGCTGCCAAATTCTAAGCAGAATCCAAACTACTTCAGACATTGCTCACTAAGGCTTTTCTTAATTTGTTTTACTTGGGTCGCTGGCACGTAATTTCAAGGCAAAGGCATTAAACTTTTATTCAGCAGATTGAGGGCTCATTGTGACCTAAGTAAATCAGATTCTGAAGATTAACTGATTACACAAATTTAGTTTGAGTTTTATTAAGCATTTTTAACACTATGCTTCTTCAGCTACTCAGATATATTCACACTCTCAGATGATATGGTAATTTGCCCTTCTGCTCAGGCATCCTTGCTGCAGATGTTGTGGGACTGACAAGTGCTTCTCAGTACAGTCCCTCAAGACCCTGTAGGTTTAAAATGAATCTCAAAGGTAATTTTCAGTCTCCTAATTTATATATGCTGAGTTCAAGTTCACTGTACATAATTATATTCAGTACCCTGCCACAAAAGGGAATCAACCCAGCCATACTCTGTTAACTACACTGCTTTATGCTCAGAACACAAAATATGTTTTGTGGTATTTTTCAGATACAACTCTAGAAAAGGAAGCAGGAAACACTGGAAATGGCCAGTGACCCAAAATCCCCTGGAGAACTGAAGTGAAGAAAGCACTTGAATCCTTTTATCTTGGATAAATGCTTTCCAATTTCTTTGCTTTGATGATTTGGGATTCTGCCAATGTGCAAGTTATGAGATCTAGTCATTTGTTTAATACTACTGTAAAAAGTCTATGGTTTTTAATTTCAATCTGTGAATGTGGAATTTTGTCATTTTCTGAAAAGTTCTGTCTCACTCATCAGATTATGCACAATGATGAGTCATTAACCTCAGTGATCACCCTGTCCACACAGAAGACAACGAAGCCAGTTAAAGGTAGAAAAGTATTTTCCCCCCTTTTTTTCTATTTAAGGGGAAAAAAGGTAAAAACCCCAAACTTTCTTTTTGGGGCAGCAAGACAAAGCAACAGCAAACTTTTATTTTTGGGGTAGCAAGATAAAGCCACAAAGCAAGGAATTAGAAATTATTCACAGAAGGAAGAACAAAGGAGGCTTCTGGCAAGAGTGGAGGATCTGTGCTCCACGTTCCACGAGCCTCATCCTTGGAAAGCCTCTGGCCTGTGGAGGCCCTGGGAGAGATGCTCTGGGGCAGCACAGGGAGCACAGTACCCCAGCCCAAGCAAGGTCTCTCTACTTCATCCAGGCTTTTTCACCACTCACCCTGTCGTGCTAAAACCAGATCTGAACTCCCACTGAACTATGAGTGGTCAGCTATGCAAAGACATACAGAATTATGCACACTGGAGGATTTCAGCATGCTTTGCCCACATGTCAAGTGCCAGTCTGAAAAACAGACAGAAAATTGGGCTCTGAATTCTCCTAAAATACAATCATAAGGATGGTTCCTGTCCCTTTTTGTTTCAGCCTCCAATTTAAATAAGTCAGCTCCATCTTTGGAAAAGCAGAATGCCCGACCCAATTAAGAAATCACTGCCCCTGATAACATGCAATCTGCAATCAGCACCAACAGAACAAACACTTTTGTAGCAGTTCCTAATTCTGCTCATTGCTTCACATAGTTTCCTGCTGTTTCCATCCTGGCTTTATTAAAATGGACTAATTTCATATGGCAGACACAAGAATAATTTCCAATTATTATATTTCATTACTATTTCATCCTTTTTATTTTATAAAGGCACATTATGCATTTATACTTGATACCATTTTAATTAATATTTTTTCTATTTAATCTCCAACTCTGTTGAAATTATGAATGGTGAAACAATTATGAATTAAAAGCCTGTGTGAAAGTAAGGAAATTTGAAGTTTTACCCTAAATTTGCTTTTATTAAGCCTGGAATTGGCTTTTTTTATTAAATATTGATGTGGAGAGTACATGGATAAGGAAAAGAGAAAACCAGAATAAGCTAAGTGAGTGTGATTTAATGTTATATGACAGGAAAGAAAAACAAAAAGCCCTGCCAGAACAAATGGGGGCTTCAAACCCAAATGTTAGTTCCATTTTACCACCAAAGCCAAACCACAGAAGCAAATAGTTTTTGTGCTGCCATCTCTTTACATCTAGCAAAACATACAGCACAAAGGAAACACTCTTTCACTTAGGCCTACATCCAAAAATGATACTCAGATGCTGGTATCCAATTGAAATTAATGGTCCATTTAAATTGGAATCTCAAACCTGATGCAATGTTGAAGCACTATTCAAAACAGGAGTTCAGACATCTAGGACATTGGCTGATGAGGAGTATTTTTCCATGTGTCTTTTCCTATCTTCTCCTATATTCTCTCTCTAGCAGCATCCTGGGAGCCAGACACCTGAAAGTCAGACACAATGATACTCCCTGCACTGACGTTAGTTGTGCAATTTAAATTTCATATGGTTGAGGGGAAAACACCAAGAATCCTAACCTGTGTGCTTTGGTGAGACTCACTGCTAGGCTTGCAAAATCTGGGGATTATGGTCCTTTAGTACACTTCTTCCATGAATGGGAAGAACCAGTATTTAAAAACTGCAGGAGTAAGGCAACCTTTATGATGAGAATTAATTAGAAAGGAAATTATCTCAAATGTTCTACTTTGCTGACTGAATACCAAGTTTATATCAACCCTTCTAGGAACACACATAAGGAGCTCTGGTAAAAGAAAAAAAAAATAGATGAAGCATAATAGAGTGTTAAAATTGGAGCATTGCTTTCATACCCATGAGATTGCTTTTTCTTTAAAGTATTCCAATTATCCTGACAGTAAAAGAAAGAACAACTACATTAGCATCATGTTATTTCCATAACAGCTATCTTCAGTCACTTCTGATCTGACAAATTTCTACATATATTGTGCCTAATAAGCTTGTTTTGTTTTTTTTTTGTAACCCCCTTGATGAAGTGTAAATCACAGCACAATAGTTTCACTGGAGGCTTGCTGTATGCATCATCCTACATGGCCTGTTGCTGAGACAGAGCATGTGCTGAGGCTCCACTGTGGCAGCAAGCACCAGTCCATGATGCATTAAAACCCTCAGCTCCTCAATGCTAAAGATCATTGTGTCCTAAATAGGAATTCTATAATCTGAACAAACAGAAATCCCCTGCTCTTTCTGGAAGTGGTGCAGTATCAGCAATTAGCTGCAGAGCCCCAGACTTTGTCCCAGAAGATGAGAAGAGCAGCTGCTTTGGAACATTAGTGGCCACTGGCATTATATTGTTCTGTTTTTAATTTAGGCAGCATATTGTCCTTAATTCCCCTCCAAGAGACAGAGGAATCTATAAAAATCATCAAGAAAGTTCAATCACCTTCATGAGTGCTTGCAAGAAGGCTTTTTTAACCTCATCAAGCCCTACCTGGCATTTTCTGCAAGGAGTCTCCCCAAAGTTGCTGGTTGCTCTCAGAGAAAGCTGATTTTATTAAGATTCAGTCATCAGCATTGTACATGTCATACTGTAAGAAGTCCTGGAGACAGATTCCCAAAACAAATAAATCTGCTGGAAAACAGCAGATTCCCAAAAGAATGACAGACAGTATCTATATGGAGCCATCATCAAAAGACTATCATCAATGAGGTAAAAACTGATGTGTAAAAATCAATGCACACCGTTAAGGAGATCTGCCTGGGCTTTCAGTGGTTATAAATTCACTTTTTTTCCAGCAAATGTAAATACAGGAGATATAAATATGCAAAGCAGTTCAGAATTCTTTGATGAAAGCTAAAACTAATTTTGTGTGCTATATCATTCATTCTTCTTGAATGCAATCTTATGAGCTGTAGCATTCTTGACCAGAGTTTAAAGGTATCCAGTCACTGAAATGTTCATTAAGCATTATCTCAAGAGGCAGTTCTGTTTGCTAGAATGATCTTTTTTAATTAGTGAATTACAGAACCGCATAAAAACCTTCAGCTGTCGTTGCCTTCTGCTTACACAACATCTTTCTGCTGCCTAAGAACTAAATTGCTCTGTAATTGTAACCTCCACTGCAAATAAGCAGAAATGTACTTCAGGAAAGCCCTAGTGGCTCTCAAGAGGGTCAAAATAAAAATGAAGAAACAAACACCTTACAGATTAATATAACCAAGTTTTCTTTTCCATCTTTCAGAGTATTTAATGGTAGCTTTTTGTTGAGAGAAATGATGGTTGTTGATACCATATGAGTTGTGAGAAATCAAAGTGGCCTTCACCAAACAAAATATACCCCCCCACAAAGCTGCAGGTAAAAATAATGCAAAAACCCCCATCTGTGGAAGTTAGAGAAACAATAATTCTGGCTAGGAATTATGCATTTCTTCCTCATCAAGCACTGAACATAGACCTGTCCTAGTACTAGTAACATGTTCCAGCCAGATTTTTGGGATGTCTTGTTTGTGATAGACTCTTTGTTTGGCTTGATTAATCATTGCTCAGTGTCAGAATGATTGATTCTTGTATTCTTCTTGTCAGATGAGGGAAAGAAGCTGGGAATATTTTACTGATAATTATCTATTCATCCAATTACTTCTACCCATTTAATAAATGGTTCAAAACTGTAAAAAAAAAATAAAATTGTAGCTTCAAGAATATAACTTTTGTCTGTTGGCCAGGGAAGAGACTGATATAATCCTGTATTTATAGGAAAACTCTGGTTTTGGCAAGAGATTGTAAATATGATATCTAATGATTATGAAGGGATGCATGAGATTTATAAGGTGAGGTTAGCAGTACCAGTTAAATAGCTGTAAATAGCCTTTCTGTCAGTCAGTGAGTGTGCAGCAAAAAAGAAAGCACAAAATTTCAAGAATGGTCTTTAGGTTAAGCAAGTCATATAGTTAGCCTGCAGATACGTAATTGGTGCTTAGGTCAATATGTTATCTGAATGCAAAACCCCCCTGTAATCTTGCCTGCCCTACTGACTGTACAAGGTTTGAGCAAAGCTGTGACAACATCAATACACAAACCAACCAACCCCACAAATCAGACAACATCCATTTTTTCCATCATTATCAATATAGACATGCCTTAATTGAGAGGAGAGTGAAGGAAAATCATTCACACCAATTTTCTGCATTGCTTCAAAATAAATGCATGATGACTCCAGAAGAAAAAACAAATCACATCACACTACAAAACAGTAAAGCTGGTGAAATCAAGTAAAACCTGATAAATAAGTACATGATCCACAAAACTTCCTGAGAAAAATGATGAGGGAAGAGGGAAGCAGAGTTCTAGCAGTGTAAAGGAGGAAGCTGGAGAAGCTGGGGACCTCACAAAGTTTTATCACCTGTTTTTACTTCCTGGGACTGAGTGACAACTCAGAGTGAGAAGAAAGCTTAAGAATGCCCCATAGAGACAGCAGTGCAGGGGTAAAACCACCTTGAGCAAATGGCACTTTTCTTTACAGCTTTGAACACTCCTCTGCCAAAAATATTTTTAAAAGGAACTGTACTTTGTTTCATGAACTTAGAAATTCAGTGACTCCTTTTAGAAGCTGGCAGCACTGGGGTTAGGAGAAAAGGATCTCAGTTCACCTCATCTCATCAATACCTGGAGTAGAAACATGCTCTTCCCTCTTCTCATCATATTTTTTTTCCCATATTTTAATGAGTAATGACTACATGAAATTTTGAGGATGAAATGTAAATGATGTTCTAATAAAAACCATGTCACAGGTCAATAGCTTCATGGACATGGGAAAAAAATCATGAATTGCTTGACTTCTAATATTTGGTTTAAACTAAATGAGGGCATTTTTGAGGTCAGTGAAAATGATGCTGCTTCTTCACCTCATGCATTTTTGAAGTAGTAGTTACATAGTGTTTAGCACAAGAATTTTGAGACCAGCTTTTTTTTTTTCTTCTATCTCAGATACTGTACTGTTATGATGGGTTATGTAAAGGAAACTTTTCTTGGTCTTCTCATCTGTCAGCAGCAGATGAAGATCCTTTAGAGCAAAGCACAGCTTAACAGTGCAAGTTCTCATCTACTGCTGCCCTTTCTCCTCATTTTCAGGCCTTCAGGAACAATAAAGAAAAATGGAAAAATCAGAACCTTTTCAGAATTAAATATTAGAAGTGAGGATATTTTGTATACACATAGCCTTAACAGAGTCAGTGTGTGTTTACTGTTACAACAGTAATTGTAATATTTTCCTCCTTTGTCCCAAGCACAGTCAAGGTATTGTACAGGATTTCTTTTAAAGCTCACTGAATACTGGGAAAACTGTAATAACTTCAGCAAATGATAAATTGAACTAGTGAACTGACTTCAAAAAGCACAATCTTCCTCTTCCTTGTAGATCCTTTTCTGCAAATATCCATATAGCATCTCTCCAGCACAGGTTTGGTTGACATTTCCTCAAATAATCTAAATTTCACTACATACATTATACATAATTGGAAAAAATTAATCCTGGGATTAAACTGGAATTTTCTTTACTGTGGAAAACAGTCTTTCTAAGAGAATCAAGATGATTTAAACAGAACAGAAGCTATAGCCTTGGTCCTTACCAATTTAGTAGTATATCCCATCCAATAAATTCTATTTAAACTCAACTCAGACTAAACAAAAACGGCAAATAGTAGTTTAGGTCAGATATTTTAATGCAGCATTGTAATGATTAAACTTTAAAGGATCAATTATTTTTATTTTCATAGTAGCAGGAATTGCATTTCTTATTTTATTACAGAAAGTAAAACCTAAGAGACAAAGACATTACTTCCAACAGCTAGTGTCCTGTGTCTGGAAAGAATCAGCATCCCATTAAGGCAATTACTGTTCTCATTTGGGATCCTGATAAGCTCCTAAACAGTCTGTCATTAAGATATATACAGCACATCTCTTTAATCAGATCTCTTGATTTGATGAAGTCATTATTAATACCATCGAAGGTCCCAGAAGAACACCTCCATTTTTTTGTGAGTGTTCTGTTCAAGATTACTCTAGTGCCATTGACACTGCTCTTGATATAATTAGGCTTGGATGCAGAGTCCTCTTTGGTTTTCAGCTTAGCAGTAGTAGGCATGTACCAATGTGATGAAGCTCCATTTACAGGGGCAGCTTCTAGCATGAAAAGAATATACTTTTTTTTTATTATTTTATTTTTAAAGAAAAGATGAGTGCAGATTCTGATTAATCTATGATTATCTAATGAGGAGAAATTTTATATAGTGTTTTTATAGCAAAAGCATAAAGAAGTGTATTCTAAAAACTTTTTCCCAACAGCCATATCCTTTTGGTCCTCTTGTCCTGGTACATGATGATCACACTGCACTGATACTTTATATTGAGAAGAATAAAATACACTGTAAAATGCTCATTCATCAGGCTGCAGTTTGGATTAAGAACAAGTGGATAGCTCCTTTGCTGACTAGTGTGGGACACAGATTCCATGAGACATTGATTAAGCACCACATCCCAGAGAAAATCCTATTAGCCTGAGTGGAAAATGATTGCTTGATTTGGAGGGAGGGGCAGAAAAATGCTCTAATACCTCTTTATCTCTTTATATTTGCTCTGTGATTCAAACTGTTATGTTATGTAAAGCTTAAAATGCCACTGAAAACAGGGAGAATATATGAGAATTTATAGTACCTCCATGCTGTTTGATGGCAAAACCTTTCTGGGAAAACACTAGGAAAAAAAGTGTCCATTTTAGGATAATTTCCATGGTTCAAGAACTTTTTATAGTAACAGTGATTTAAAAAATTAATTAAAAGTTACAATGTATTCAATGCAATTTTAGACACCATTAGTCCAGACAGTATTTGTAGAGTTATGCATGAAAAGGTGTTATTTTCTTATTGCTCATCATTCAGAAGGTATATTGCATGCACTGAAGATTTTCCATATCCTTCCAATTTCATTTTTTCACTTACAAAGAAGTTTTCCACCAAGAAGAAAAATGCAGACATATGTCCAATATTTCATCAAAACACTTAACACGAGACACTTTTGTAATTCTCTTTGACATGTGCAGGGCATTTGTTCTGTTCACTCTGCACAGCTTCCAAAATGTTAAGACTCACGCTAAAATGAGTGGATAATTCAGAATGCAGAAGGACAACCTGCCAATCTGACATGAGTAAAACCTGGGAGAACTGTGTAAGTCTGCCACAGCCAGCACAGTTAACCCTCACTGTTGGAGCCAAGCACTTCCTGGGCTGAGTGGCAATATCCCATTCCCATCAAGAGATCTGGAAGACCAAGGGGAGACCCCATAGCTGTCTGCATCTTGCTCACCAAGAGAGTGGAGGGGCAGGCACTGATCTCTCCTCTGTGGTGACAGTGACAGGACCCAAGGGAATGGCCTGAAGCTGTGTCTGGGAAGGTTAAGGTTGGGTATCAGGAAAAGGTTCTTCACCCAGAGGGTGGCTGGGCACTGGAACAGCTCCCCAGGGCAGTGGTCACAGCACCAATCCTGTTCAAAAAGCATTTGGACAACACTTCAGGCACATTGTGTGACCTGTGCTGGGTCAGGAGTTGGACTTGGATGATCCCTGTGGGTCCCTTCCAACTCAATTCTGCACATCTTTGGTTCTGTGGTGCCATGATTCTCTGCAAATGGATGTGATGGAAGTTTGCTTTGATTGCAAGGACAAGTGGCAACTGCCACAGCACTGAAAGCATTATGAAGGGTGGATTTAGATTACTTCACTAACCCTAAAGGAAGAAAATGATGCTGGATTTCCTGAGTTCCCAGAGAATAAGTGCCTTAACTTGTTTTCTCAGCTCCCTAAGGCCTTCTCAAATGAAGTAAAATCCATTCAAATGCTTCATCTGGCAAACAGTTAGGGTAGCTTATTGTATATAAACTGGTTCAACTTTTGGACAATTCAGTGCTATTTGTCCTTTTGAATTCTTTATTATTGCTGAGAATGTTGCCACAATTTAGAAGAAAAAATGAAAAAGAGGCAAGTGATCACAACTAGTAATGGAAGCAATCTTTGTGATGGAATTTTGTCTTCAGTAATTCATCTGCAAAATCTTGTACTACCTCAGGTTTGGATTACTCAGTTACTTAAAAAACCCTCAAGTGCTTTGTGCTTTCCTGGTGCTGTACTTTGAGCATTTGCTCTTTTGCAGGTCTGCTTCTGGGTTCTCCTTTCATTTCCACCAGCCATACCAGAACAGCATCAAAGATATGAAAAATTTGCATTTTTACATGAGGGCTCCAGTATAACTTTTTTCCTCAATTAATGCAAACTGTAAAAAAATTTAAAGAATGCCTGTGCTAGGAAAAAAGCCACCTCCAGTTGTTTTGCTGTGTCATTTCTTTAAATTATTGTATGATTTTCCAAATTTCTTACTGTGTTTTACTTCTGCAAGTAATGCATGGACATGAAATGATATACAATCAATGCATATGCAATATAATATTTTATATTGCTATATACAGATTTCCTTTCCATTGCTGAGGCTGCAGATGGGACTGCATCTTCTGATGGTTTAAGGAAATTAGTATTATAGTCTGCTACCAATTAGTCTCAGAAAAAGAGAGCTTTTCAAAGGAGAAAAAAAGCAATGTAGGGGTTAAAGTGTCCAAGTATAATCAGGAAATAGTAATAAATATATTTCTAATTTATTTCTGGGTCTGGCTGGGAGGGAGTTCTGATTCTCTCACCTGTCTCACTGTGGGAAAAGGAATGAGCTCCTACCTGGATGCTTAGCTGCTGGCTGGGATCAAATGACAACATAAATTAATATTAAACTAGGGATCCAATAAATGAAAATCGCAATTCTAAATGAAATCACAAAATTTCTTAAGGCATATCTCTTTTTTTTTTTTTTTCAAACTCATTTGATCTGCAAATTTTAGGACTCTAGCAGTAAAATAAATACAGTTAAAACTCCTTCATCTCGAGAAGAGTAAAGGAAATTATAAGTTCAGGTTCAGTGTGACAAACCATTTACAACTTGCCATACTGGATCTCTGAACCAGCTTTTGAAAAATTAAAATGGGCATTTCTATATTAAATAAAAGCCCTACTGGGAAGAATTTGTGTAGTGCTAACATTATGCCTTTGAAAAGGATTAATTCACAGGTGAAAGGATAAATATGTATTAGAACTAAGGAAAGAGGACCAGGGATGGAAAGAGAAGTGTTGCCAAAGCCATACTGTGTTGCAATTATAGCAACCTGAGAGCAGTGTTCCATTTAGTCCAGTTCTTGGTGCTAGAGTTAGTTTATTCTTACTGGAAAAATAAGTACTACAGATTCTAGTGTTATGAGTTGGTCTCATGTTACTAGGAACTCTATAAACATGGCAGCACTTTGTAAAATTTTGGCCTGTGCTTTTAGTTCTCCAAGTTGGTAAGAGTCCCTGAGCAAGTCTAGTTTACAGTAGTGAAGCACCAGATGTTACCAGAGCTTTGATTTTGATTTCAACAGCTTGTCAAAATACAATTTTGTTGTTGCCAGTACTCCTGCTTTTCCCAGGGATACAAAAACATTTATGACTACTGGCACTTCAAAATACTGTGCATGGTCACAGCTACAAGTTGTTTTAAGGAAAGTAGTGCTTGGCACACCAGCCCCCTTTTAAGCTGAGAAACATGGTTTGCTTTCAGAAAACCTAGAAGCATCAGGGCTCCCTCCCCTCACAGTAAAACTTTGTTTCCAGCTGGAAGTGAATTAATGCATGTTAACAAACACACATTTTAGTCTGTGATGTGATTATACAGATGTTTGCAACCGAAGAAAACATTATTTGGACTCACCTCGATTAAGATACAGGTCTAGCACAATGGTTGCATTTAAGCACCTAAATATTAGAAACATATTCCAAGTGTGTCACTTGGAAAACCATGAATATTTTACAGACAGAGCGAGGATAGGGGAATTTTCCACCAAAAAGCTTTTCTTTCTTCACTTTTTTACATAGCAAGGGAGTCCAAGGACTTATCTTGGATAGTGCTCTTAATTTCTGTGACTGTGACAGGAAATGTTTGCCAGAGATTGTAGGAGAGTGGCTCCAAAACCCAGTGGTCATTTCCAGAATTGTATTTGAAATTCACTTTACACATTTTACACATATGAAAGGTGCACATGGAGACTGTTGTAGAACATCTGCAAGCAAAGTGAAGAGAGGCAAAAACCAGAGAAAGTGACCACTGTGGGTAGGATAACAAGCAGAGCACTAGGAGTGATGCAAAGGAGTTGTGCAACACGGGCAGCACTGGCAAGCAGGGCTTGCAGCTTTCCAAAGGAATGAAGACAAGTGACTTGGAGAGGCTCTGTTTAAAGAAAAGAGCAGGCTGACCCAACAAAATATTTCCTTAGTGTTAAACATAGAGACCTGCTTTGTGACCTTGCTAGAAAGATATTTGTTTGCTGTTCAGATATATACTGTCAGAGAAAACAGCCTGCTGTAAGTTTTGCTTACACCATAATTTAATTTTACATTTTCTCCCTTATTTAGGAGGTAGTATCAAGCATCTGCAGGATATATTTGTAGCTGTCACACAAATGGCTGAAAAAGATAAATGAAAGTACACTTTGGCCTAAATGTGGTGTACTGACCCATGCTACCACGCTTGAAGAAACTGGTTGCTCTCCTGCATTTACATGTGTTGATTCTAAAATCTCTCTGCAACACTCTAAAGGCACAGTTCTGTGCTAATTTTCTGCTTTTGTAAGATTCTGTAATAAAGTATTAAAGCTGTAAAGGCAAAAACTTGAAAAGCAGGAAATTTTATCATTAAAGTCACACATAAAACTTTAAATCTACTGCTGCCCCCTGTGCACGTGTGGCATGACCATTTTTAGTGCCATACCCACACATTACTTTTCCCAGGACAAGCCTGTTTCATCTAATGTGCACAATGGGTATTGCTCAAGATGCTCCCTCAGGAAGTGGTTCAGTACTTCTGTGAAATTTTAAGTCACCCTTTAGAAGTTTTTCAGCCCATCACTCAGGAACCTGGAAGTTTGTGACCAATCATTTAATCTCCAATGTGACATTATGTATTTCACAGCTGGAGGAACAGGGACAAAGTCTTATGCAGGCAACATATGGGCTCAGTAGTTAATGAAGGGTTATAATTTAGGGCCACCTGACTGCCAGGATGTGTTTTGACATGACACATTCCTTTCAAACGTGATGAACAGAAGGTTGTTCAGGTCAGACTGAAAGCTTGCAACCTGCCTCTGACCTTGGGGAGCCAACAGGACAGTCTGTGAGGACAGGCAAAGCCTGTAGTGACATAAATGCATGGTCTTTGTGAATACCATAATATTTTCTGAAGAATATTTCAGTCTTGAGAGATGTCTGACTCTGAGACTTCCTGATACAGAAGTGATGGGATTTTTTACTTAATGGCCATCACTTTTCTTCTACGAATTGATTCTGGTGCTTTTTGATAACATACAATATCTCACGTCCTAGTAAAGTGAGCTGAACTTGTGTATGCTCTTTATTTTTGCTGTGAAAGTCTGGAGATATCAAAATAAATACCTGGGATCTGAGGACACAATGGAAACCTGAAAAAAATGCTGTTTTACAGAATTTTTGGACAGGATGATGGGGAAATAGCCACCTGCAGATAAATGAAAATTTTGAGTGAGCTTCCAGAGCCAAATGGGAAAAAAGACCTTGGTGGAAAAGAGATCAAAATCTGTATTCACCACAAAAACCATAGGTGCTGAATCTTTTTTAAATCAGAAACTTGATTCACTGTTCTGGCACCTTGCACAGCAAAAAGACAGATAAAGTTACTGGGATAGAAAGAAAGAAACACTTAAAAGGGGATCAACCTAGAATATACCCTTAATTTTTCATTTACTGTTACTGCTTTCTGCCATTTGGTGCCTCTTTATCTGGGACCCTGAGGTCAGTTTGAGTCTGGATGATAGATATTAATATTCATTCAGCATCAGGCCATGCTTTTTGTTGGGATTATTAGCCTGGACACAACTTTACTGAATGTAAATTACTGCTATTACATGAACACACAGCTACTGCATTTGAACTTGACTGGTTTAATCCTATCAGAACAACTCTGATGCACCAAAATCTATGAATTAGTGCAATTATTGCAACAATAACATACTTAGCACACCTACTTAAAGAGCTTCTTTCCTTTAAATTACTTACTAAGATTTATATTGAACCTTTTTTAGCTGCTAAAGCAAATGAAGCAGGGCTGCTCCAGGCTGTCCTTGGTCATATTGGCTCCCACACTCTGAACAGCATGAGACTCTCCTTTGGAAAAAAGTTTGTGACAAAAAATGGTGGGAAAAATCAGATGGTATGAGTAACTTACACTCTGATGACAAGTGGCTTGATATTTATCATTTTGCAACTTTCTAAATATCCTTCATGGCATATTTTTTACATTTAGCTTCTTCTTTTTCAAATAAGAAGACAAAAACATGAATACATCCCCCTTCTGTTCACCCACAGCAGCATTCCACAGTGTGCTCATTAAAAAGCACCTGGACTGTAAACTATGGACACACCACTATTGTATTTTCAGTATTGCACTCAATGACCTCTTCCTCTTGTTTAACAGTTTCCTTTTGTGGCAAACTGAAATATGCAACAAAGTGTTTTTATTTTTGTGTAATGCTTACTTTGTGCAGCTGAAAAAATAAGCAATGTAATAAGGGGTGATGTACCAAGCACTTATAATGGTTTCTGCCATGGGTTTTCAAACAAATGTAGTAATCCATGCTAATCTGGTTCAGTTCTTTGGAAACTATTACATGGATTTTTTACAGCCCACTTGCCATCCCTGCTAGTATTACAAATGCCCTCCACTGCATACATGTTTTCATTTTATTGCACCTTTAGGCAAATTTAAAACAAATAAAAAGATATAATTATGTTTGATTAAAGTAGCTTGGTGGTATATTTGTGTCAACTAGTTCAGTGTCTATAATTCTTTGTTTTTTGTTTTAATTGAATATGTACAAGGGATAAATAGATCTCAGAAGGTGTTGTGTACTCTGCTCTGGAGATCTACTTTGTTCAATTTAAAATAAATGATTGCAGTATTATAGAAAAAGAGGAGAGACATGCACACCTCTGGTGTGTGATTCCCCAAGACCAGAATTACTCCTCAGAGATGCTCATCTGTCTCCATTGGTTATACACAACATTTAGGAAAACTACAAGCTAAAATAGCTGAAACAGGCTCATCATTGCTCACCATAGCCCACACTGGCTGCAGCTGCTGAGGTTGTGCTGCTGGTGGTGGCAGGGGTGGCTTCTGTGGGAGTGTCCTGGGGCTGCCCGTGCCAGGCACAGCTGTCTTCAACCACTGCAGGGCACAGCTCAGCCCCTCAGCTGTGGCTGCTGAACCCAGGTAAAGGAGATTTTAGGAGGGCTAAAGAGACCAGTCAGGCAAAGGGAAAAACAGCTTTGCAGAGGCCAAGGCCAGGGAAGGAGAATGGGAAGAATGTGCTCCAGGTGTTGGAGCAAAGCCCACTGCAGCCCATGGGGACCCACACTGGAGAAGGCTTTTGCTTGGATGGCTGCAGCTCATGAAGATTCCACACTGGAGCAGGTAAAACACATGAGAGGGAGGTAGGGGCAAAACCTTTTACATGGGCCATAGCCCCTCCCCACTCCTGCTGTGCTGTTTTGGGGGAAATAGAGGAGTTTGGAGTCTAGAGGGAGGCTGAATATGGGGAAAGGGGAAAGAAATTTGTTATTTCAATGTTTCTTTTTAATTATTTATATTCTAATATATTTTGATTGTCAGTAAATGAAATTAGTTTTTCACATTAGAGTTTTGCCCATTATGGTAATTGCTTACCAATTTCCCCATCTTTGTCTTGATCTATCAACTTTTGCATCACAGCTCTTCAGTCATGACAAGGAGGAGTGAGAAAGAGCTTGAGTGGGGTCTGGCTGCTGGCTGAGGTTAACCCACCACACTCCCTAACCTTTAAAGGAATGATATCAAGTAATAAATGGGGAAGAGGATGCATATCAGCATCCATTTAATGAAAAGTATTTGCATATAATTTTTCTGAAAATAAAAACTCTGTGCCTAAGATTAAGGCAAGCACTGAATAATTTCACTATTATTTCTGATTCTACTGCAATCAGGAAATACAACAATTCTTTACTTCTGCTAAGGCATTATTTTCCATTAAACCCATTTGTGTGATATCCCACTGAACATGAGATGCCACAGGCCAAGGATGCAGTACAGGTGTGCACAGAATCACAAAGCCAGAAGACTGACTTTATCAGTTCCTTACTCGTTTAATTTTGTTGAAAAACATGATTCTGACTATTTGTACATATGCATGCTAGCAGAAGAAGAAATAAATGAGTTTGTGCTGTGGTTGGGCACATTCTACTTAGATTACATGCTGGCCTTGAGATCTGATGGTCTAAATAAGTAAGACTGAGCCAGTAGGACCCCTAATGTAACCACATACTTAAAAATGCTGAAAGGCCAAAACAAGACCCTAGCTACAGTCTAGGTCACTGCTGCTCTCCAGGTTTCCAAATCAGCTGTGTCTGTTTTCCCTTTAGCAATGATACATGCTCTTCTACCAATATCTGTACAAGATAAAAGGCAGAGAGTCTTTGGAACTGTGGTGTGTTAACAGATGCACAATTAATTTAGTCAGATTTCTTTTCCTTAACTTTTCTTGATAATCTTAATGAACATATTGCTGCTGCTACATTCCTCTGATTGCCTGTCTCATTAAGTATGTACTGAGTAACAAGTGACAGCACTAGCTAAGATGCTTTATGGCATAAACACACGAATATTTAAAGAAGCCTTTTTAAGTGCTCCAGAAATTGTTATTTTCTTCACTTATTCACTTTTAATTAAAGATGCATCCACTTATAAGGACATTCATCATCATGTTACTGGCAAAGAAATCCCTCATTGTGAAAACTCTGCCCTTACTAATCAGTTCCTCCTGGGACAATTTGAGGAGAGGTAACTAGAAATGCATAGAAAATCAATTCCTCATAACGGGTAAAGTTTGATTTCAAAAATTTCATCACTCCATATTGGGTTTGTCCTGAAACTTTGTGTCCCTTTTCACCAAGAAAGAAAAAGAACAAAACTACCACATTACAAAGTGCCTCTAAAAAGGATGGACTTCAGTCCCTGGTATCTGATGTATGTGCTCCTGAGAGAACACACTGGTACAGCTTAAAGCAAAATTGCATGCTCCCAGAAAACATTTTTGTTGTAATGAACTAATATGCATTGATTAAAAAAACCAATAAAAATAATTCCATCCAATTCTCAAATTGATGCATCCAGTGGTAAATGAGGCTGTGGAGTGCTAGGATGGACAAGATGGGGCTGCATGTGTTCTGCCCCAGCACAGAGTCACTTTCTAGGGAAGGAAACTTTTCTTCCTGCAGACTCTTCTGTGGTGAGGATGGAGAATCAAAGGCCCTTTCTCCTCAGTGTTTCCATCAGCCAAGCTTTAGGTCAGCCCTTCTAATGCCTCATCTTCCTGGGATCAGTTTTGCTGTGAGAATGGAAACAGGACTGCTAACATTTGAAATATTTTATTTTTAAATACAGAATCTATCTGTAATGCCATAAGGGTTTGTAGGGGAAGCAAGAGCAGATAAAATGCTTTCCAAGACAGTCCACCAAAACATTTCACTCCATGCAAGGGCCAGTCTGATCTTAGCTATTTGTACTCAGCTCTTCTTCCAGCTGATGTTATACCGTGAAACCGAAGTTTGCAGATTTTATGTTGGTGAAGTTTGTTCCACTGACATTTTTCTTGTTAAGGTTATGCAAGGCCTGAGCTTTACAGTGCACACAAGAGCAAGCACCAGCATACAGCTGGAATCAGTAATGGTGCAGAGAGCCATAAAGGTTTATTGCCACCACGTCACTCGTGAGTTATGTAGGTCACCCCAAACAAGTGGCAAAACAACTTTTACAGCAACGTGCACTGTTATATTTCAGCCATGCCACCCAGAGTATATCTCAGCAGCATTACAGAAAAAAGTTTAGCAAGCTTTTAAAATAAAATGTTGTTATTGAAACTGCTTTTATGCGACCCTCCACCTGCAAAGTGAGTTGCCTTCTTTGCCCACAAATTCCAAAGATTTAGGGAACTCTTTTCCTGGCTTAAGCTATGCATATATTTAATGCACATATTTACTGAAACTATAATGCTGTCTACTTCTTTTTATGTTTGCTACCTTATCTTTGTTGCACAGTTAAGCTTTTAAGATGTGTAATTATATATCCATGTTCATAATGACATAAAATCTTACTTTGATTCCTCACAAATCGAAATTACTTTTTCTGCCACACTGTTATTTGCAGTTAGGCTTTAAATTTTACTTGCTGCCTTGAGCTAAAATATATGTGAAAGGAGGTGTGAGGTCATCTACACAGGATATTAACATTTTTACAAAACAGGAACCATTTCTACCCATATCACACTATTCTTCCAGCCCTATGGTATTAATAAACCCTGCTTACACACTGTAGTTATATCAAAGCCTATTAAAATGCCAAGGATCACTTATTCAAACAGGGCTTTTATGGTTAATCAGGAAATTTAGCATTGATTATACTGCATCTGCTCTTAAATAAAGCAAATGAAATTTGCCCACTTAAGAGTCATAATCAATCCCTTTGGGACACCGAGGGGAATTAGCATATTTAATTACCCTGCAATGGATTCTTTTTTCACTCAATATTTAAGAAATATTGAATTACTGCAAGAGGTGACTACCTGTTTATGAACTGCACAGGAGACCTGGTGTGGCTGTGAGGAAGGGGACTGCTTTCCTTTCACACAGCTACAGGATGATGAATGCTCTCTTCTGCCTATTCAAAATCAGAAAGGCAGATATTTCACCTTAAGGAGAAGCTGTGGCACAGTCAGTCTGCACATCAGGTGTGGTGTTTCACCCTGTCAGCAGCTCAGCTGCTCTGTAGAAGTGGAGGGGGTTCATGGCACAGCTCTGAAATGTGGGAGTGTGTGGATTCAGCCCTTGGCACTGCTGCCTCTGGGTCTCCCT
This sequence comes from Oenanthe melanoleuca, assembly GCF_029582105.1. Taxonomy (NCBI): domain Eukaryota; kingdom Metazoa; phylum Chordata; class Aves; order Passeriformes; family Muscicapidae; genus Oenanthe; species Oenanthe melanoleuca. The sequence continues at coordinate 31,329 of NW_026612751.1, read as the reverse complement.
GCTCCTCCAGAGAGCTTTCTGTGCTGAGCCCTTGGTCATGGTCTTATTGCTCATTTTTCCCCCCCACAGAGGCTGATTAAAAATGAGGGAAACTGTCTTTTCCTCATCTACTCCCTGTAAAGAATTTCTTAAACAAGGAAAATGGATTGGAGTTTTCGCTGGTGATTATTTCTGGATTATTAATTACCTTTAATTACCATGTAACACCAAGATTAAAATGCATTCTAAAACTTGACACTTCAACCTTATTAGCTTACTACAAGAGTAGGGTAGCTTCTAACAATTCTATTTATCAAAGGTAAACCGCTTATTAAGACCTTCTAATTATTAAGGTAGTGTAATCAATCTTCAGTAAAATTCCATTAGAGAGAATAAGCCCTTGAGGAAACTGCTTGTGACTCTTATGAACTTGACCAAGTCTGAAATGTATAAGAAATCTCTTTTTAACCACCGTGAGTTTCCTATATTCACATTTTCTACCTTGACTCTATAGAAATAAAGGCTTTTGGCTGATTGTTTATATGCCTCTGGAGTGCTTTAATCATCTTGTAAATGCTGATGTTCTTATTATTCATTCTTAAAAAAAAAAAATTATTCCACAAGCAGATAATTCGATGGCAGGGAAGATAATTCATAAATGCATTAGAAAGCACAATCTTTCCCCCAATGCATTTGCTGTATCAATAGTTTAGAAATACTATTCTGCCTCTAATTTGCCTCTTTACTGCATCACCCGGGTATCATCCCCCTCACATTATCAATCTGATTGTGTATTCAGATATATACTATATTCAGTATACAGATGGACTTTTTTTACTTAGGTCATTCACAAATTCTGTAAAAGCCTTCAGCTCATCAGCATTTTGAGTTTTTCACGTGTTGTACCCTGTATGGTCTGTATTGCTGGACTGGAATTCTTTTCCATCTGCAGGTGTGTGCCTTACTTGCCAGATGGGATGGGAGGCAACCTGGGCTTGCAGCTTTGTCCCCTCCTCACCCTCAGAGCCATGCAGAGCTCTGACCTGCCTCCCAGGCTGCTGGGAGGTTCTCATTTGGTAGTCTTTCCTATGTGAAAAGAAAGCAGCAGAATTTAAAAAAAATATGTCTGGGAGAAGGAGCAGAAGTAACCTGTCCAGCCTAAAAAAGATGGAAATAATCAGAGTTAACACTGATTATCAGTGAGATCCCAGATGAACTGTGACCTTCAGATTCACTACTCTTTTAAAGCTTTAAAGCTACTCTTTTAAAGATTTGGTCATCATGGTGACATGTTATTTAACACTAAGATAAAATGTTTGCTTTTGATTTTTTTCTCTTCTATTATCCAGATCAGTCTGTTTTCTTTCACTTTACACCATCATTCACAGCCTGTCCTCATCCCTGCCTGCTAGCACTTACCAGAGCATTCTGCATTTTTCCATCTCACCAACTTTATGCCTTTCTAAACCTCATCAGAATTTTTTTCACCTTCATATATGCCTTCTAATAACCTGACTCAATTTATTCCTTATAATTTATCCTACAAATGAATGTTTGTTTAGTCACCCTCAAACTAACCTCCCAACAGCTTCCTGGAATTTTTGGTACATACACTTCAGCATTGTTAAGAAAACAAATGTTTTGGAAAAAGTTGAATGTAAAATGATACAAAAGCATATTACTGTTTGTGCTTTCTACAGCAAATTAAATGTGGAAATTATCTTTATTTTAGTGATTCTTTTAATAGGATTTTACAGAATAAATCTCCTGCTTAAAGAAGAAATACAAAATGAAAATATTTTCTAATTCCCCACTGCAAGAACTTGTGTCTTATTTTTCAGATGACTTAAAATACATCAGGATTTTATGCAAAAACATGTAGTGATCCTATTCACTTGCTTCCATCACAGAAGCCTATTAATAAAAACACTCATTAAGCATTAGAAAAGGCTGTCACTAATGGGATTTGGATTGGTTTTTCAAGAGAAATTCAAGTTCTGTTTTATTCTGGATACCTTTGGCCTGTTAAGCCCCCGACATCTGGAAAAAATTCAAATATTTATTTGCTCCCTAAGTAAATAGTACTTAGGGAGGGTATTCTGAACATAATAATAAAATTTGGGGATACAAAAGGATATTTGTTCATGCCTATGTGTTTTTATAAAAGCTTATTTCTACTATAGAGCTGGGCTTATCTTCCTAGTGTAGATTTTTATTTATTCAGAAAACTATTTTTGTAGTAGTTTTTATTTGAATATAGTAAGTTCAAAGCAAATAATCTAAATAAGACACATATACATTAAAGACAACACAAGAATTTCCATTCTGAGATAATCATAAATATTTTGAGTCATCCTATATATTTTATAACTGCATTTTTACCTTCCATGGTATAGAATTTAGTTCCAGTGAAAGCCAGCAACATAATATTGCAGATCTCATTAAGCAGGATCTCTCAGTACTGCATGCAAATATCTGCTAGATTTCAGCAGAGCCTTGCTTGGTACTCCCACACCTATTGCTACAGCAAGAAGCAATTAAGAAATCAGATGTATTGAATGAGGATTGTTTGCAAGGTAAAAATAGGTAACCTTTTCACTTTTTTTTTTTTTTTTTCCCCACAGCTTCACTATATTAAAAAGCATGTGCTATAAACAGGAGTGAAAAATTCTGGACATGTTACAAAATAAAGACCAACAGTTGTGGTATTTTATCCTTTTGCATCCTCTGTCTTTGCTTTATGAGCCCCAGCTGGTACCTGTGTTCTTTCCCACTGACAAAGTGATGTATTCCTTCCCCAGCATACAGACCTCTTCAGCTTTGCCATTCATATAAGTAAGGTTTTCTTATAAGCCATTTTCTGCCAAGTTAATACACCAAAGCTTTAAAGGTGGAATACAAGAGCTTTTTAAAATGTTTTAGGGTACCTTTTTTCATACTGTCAAGAGTTACTGCAATCCATTTAAGTCAAATGCTTCATATAAAAAGAAGCATTTACAGCAGTAGGGTTGTTACAGAAGCAGTTTATTTTCTATAATGGTTTTGGCCCAGCCCTTTAGTTTTCCAGCATTTAACTCATAGACAGAAGTCTTAACTTTCCCCCTGCAAAGCATAAGTGACAATTTCTCATGTAACAGTCCTGAAAGCTTGGATGACTATAAATACATATTCAGGCCTTGTTATTTGCTTCTGACTTGCTTGTAATGACTCAGTATTGTGAAAATGCAATTAAATGCTGTGACTTACCTCAAAGTAATGGAACATACAATTGCCATGTGGTTTAATTTGTCTGTGGAATATAGCCAGTGCTTGTAATGGGTGCTACTATTCAGAGACAAACGTGGATTTTACAAATCACAAAGTGCAGGTAATAACTGAGAACATCCATTTTCAGGAATCAGATCAAAGAAATATTATTGTTATTATCCAATCAATTACATTAGGTTTTGAGCTGCTCTGGCATGACAGGCAAGTGAGATCTAAATGCTGCCATTTAAACTGCAAGTGTATTGCTTTAATCCCTGAGGCCCTGGAGATGCACCTCCATCTGGGATGGACTGGGGATGCAAAGCCTTTTCCCTAAATTCTGACTTTCCTAGGAAGGATGAAGGCACAAAGGTCTATTTCTGGCACCTTGGCAGGAGGCAGAGCACAGCTCCCACAGCACAGCCCTAGCTTTTACCACTGCAGAAATGGGCCTGATTTGATAAAAACCTCAGGTAACAGATGGTTTTCATCCCTCTATTTATATACTAAGATTTGTGTAAGGCATTTGATGAAGTCTTCAGAAACAGCTGGAAAAGCCCTGCTGTTCTCTTGACCAAGCATTGAAAAATTAAGTATGAATATTCCTGGGCTAAAACACAAATGTTTACATTGGCTTCTGAACCAGCTACATTTTGGGAGACATTTTTAATCAAATTTCTCTCTAGATAACTCTATTCATTACTGCATCCTTTGGCATTAACCTATCCATTTCCTTTTAAAGGAATGATCATTTTACCTGTTTCAAAATGTAAAAGTTTGGGTTTAATTCTTTTTCCCCAAAGGCATGTCAATTCTGCTGTATTTATTTGTTACTTTAGTAAGCTCTGAGTATATACCAGATGGGAAATGACATATCTGCATGTCTATGCATAATTCTGACATCTTTAAGTCTTTTTATAAAAACACAAAGTTATATTTATAAGGGTCTTTAAAATGAAAATATATCACTTTAGGCAAAATGTTTACAGTTTGCTTATCCACATTACAACCATTTCAGAGATCCCAAAATATTTATTTTCAATATTGAACTTCTTTTTATGGTCGATCCACTCTCTTTCAAAGCTGTTCAGTTTACACAACTAGTAAATTACTTTTCCATAATTGCTGTAATTACAGTCCTCCTTGTGTTCACTCTTATCTCAGAACTGTGCTACAGTTCAACATTCTGGTAACAGAAGACCTCATGTTTATTTAGGAGGTAACATAGAACACTTTGCAAGCTAAAATTTCTTGTTGAGAAGCTCTCTATAATTAATGTAATGTGATATTACTGCAATTTTTAAGGCTGTAGCATCATACCAGTTGTAAAAAAAGTTTTTAAAGACAGCCTATGGTTCAATTAAACCTTGGAATGCTAAATTTTTTCCTAATAAAAATCAGGCTGAAATAATGGCTTTAAAAAGTGAAGAGAAAATATGCTAATAGTGGTGGGGGGGAAAAAGTCATCAATGTAGTCTAGGTCATTCCTACAAAATGGGAAATCCCCATCTCCTGCTTAACCATCTCTGGAGAGATTATCAATGTAATTACTCAGGAGTGCACATTGTCTACTTTAACAAGAAATTGTGCTTTATCCTTCTTGGGTAAGTTTCATTGCAAATGGTATTTCCTCATGTGCATAGACTTGTGCTCTAGTTCTCCCTAATATCTGTGCAAAGAGCAACTAAGTTGTTTAAAGCATACCCATGAGGAAATAACATTCATTACCCAAAACAGTAATAATCTGGAAGATGGAGAGGACTTCTTACTAAATTATAACCTTTTTTCTTGTGCATTTAATTATAGTTTTCATCTTCAGCTCCTTTAGCAATGCCTTCACCCGGTTTTGCTGTCAGCACCAATCATCCAAACCTGCTATTAGGGTTTTGAATTCCTTACTACAACACCTCAAAAACAGAAGGAAAAAGGATTGTCTGCAGTTCTGAGATGGGCTGAAGCTGCATTTCACAGATTTTTCTGCACTGTTGACCTGAATTCACAACTACTTTGCTATTTATTTTGTAGATACAATGAAATGAAAATACATTAAAAAAGGCATTAATTTCAGGATCCAGATTAAAGCTGACCTTGTGTAATAAACTGACACATTTATGGCAAGGAGACACACAGAATTTGTGCATCATATTTCTCCATTCCTTCTTATTTTTATTGTCTGCTTTATTTTTTTCTTTTCTTTTTGTTAGTGTTATTCATTCAGGAGCATTCTTAAGGAGAGATTTTGCCATCTCTGTCAGCTTTCCTACCTAACCCTGCTTAGCAGCCCACTGTTCTAAATCCCATAAGAAAACTTTTTCTGGTATCTTTTCCCATTATTTTAATTGCTCTTTTTCTTACATATTTCTTAATTATTTCCAGTTCATAAACATAGTTAGGCCTTTAGAACATTTTGATTAAAGACTTTAAAATATTTTTACCCATAACATATAGGAAGATGAAGTGTACATAATATTTGCATCTTTCAGTACAGTGAGAAGTCTTTAATGAGATCACTTGAAAATTAAAATAAAACAAAATCACAATTACTTCATACTAAAGCATGAAACAATACAAATGACAGAAATGCAAAAGCAGAAATTTATACATAAATAGATTTCTCCTTTTTAAAAGGAAACTTGCGAATTAATTATCTAACAATTACTAAAATTAGAATAATGAAATAGTATATATAGTGAACACTTAAAGTATTTGACAGTTTATTTTCTCTAAGGAGATGCATGTTTTTTCACCATTATGCTGCATGTAATCTAATGAAGGACTAAAAGCAAGCCCTTAAGATGGAGCAACAGGTAAGAGCTTTTACTACCTGGTAGTAAAAGGCTAGAAGGACATTCTACTCTTACCCCACACCTCATCTGCTTTCCCTGTTATGGGCACCCAGAGCTCTTAATTTGGCCCTACCATGCCTTACATGGTGATCCAAAGGGGCAATAAATCAAGACAATTCACTGAAATCAAAACTGATTAAAAACAAAAACAAAAACAAAAACCAAAAAACCAACAACAACAGAAAAAAGAAGAAAAAGAGGCAGGCATGATTATTTTATGCTTGGGCATTGGTCCTGTAGAGAAAAACACCTATCAGCATCCAAGTGAGTGCAAAGGAATCAGTGCAAATATGCATGTGGGGTCAAAGGGATGGAGAAGAAATAACCTTTTCAGCAATGGTGACCACAGTCATCTCATGTAAAGTTAGGATTTGCATTTCTACTTGAGTTGTCCAGTCCTTGAATGGGTGCTGCTCTGGCTGAGAATTTCAAACAACCTTTCCCCTCATGGTTTGTTTCCTACCAGGTTAGTAGGCTGAAGCTTAGGAAGCAGGTCAGCACAATAGAAGAAGAGGGAACACATGGCTGGGAAGGAGTTCTCTTCTTCTGACAGCTTCCAGCTCTTAGTCTGGCTCATCAGGACTCTGTGCCTTAAGGATGTTACTTCAAAATGCACCTAAAGATTTAGTGATGAGGGTGAAATCAGCATTCCGCTTCTCGTCCTGAATGATTTCTTTCTGCTATGAGTTGATATAGTGGCATATGAGTTACACCAGGGGCCTATCCCAGTTGAAAACCATCCTAGTTTTGTGGCTGGGTGAACTCCCTGCTGGTCCTGGTCCCAGTCAGCTCTCCCCAGGCTGGCTGCCCCACTGCTGCTGGAAAAGGCGTGGCAGAATCCATGGCAGGGACAGAAATGTGACTGACCTGTTCATGGCAGCTGCCCAGAGTTTCCTATCTCTGTAGCATCAAACTAATCTCTTAACTCACAACCTGGCTGGTATTTCATTGACACCACTGATTACACTGATTACATTGACATCTTTTTCTCTCCCTGACCCTCTCCCACCATCATTCCCACCGTGCTGCTCTGTGCTGGCAGAGCTGTTTGTTCCTGTGGAGGATCTCACACTCAGGGCACAGTCATGGCACAGAGGTGCAGTCTCAGCTGGCTGCCCTGTGGGGCTGCCTCAGCTGGATTAAACAGGGTGGGTGCCAAATGTGAAAGCATGACCAGATAGTGATTCCCAAATGTAGCTTGCTCACACACCACCTTCACAGGGCTAGAAGTGTTTTCTGTCACACCTTCCCACTCTGTGCCAGGCCACATGCTTAGCAGACAACAAGGCACCAGCCCCAGCCTAGTAAAAATCTAGGGGAGTTTTCGTTATAAATGAGGAAAACTATTAAAAAGCATTGAGAAAACAGAGCATTTTAGGGCATTGTTTCATTATTTTTTGATGTTTCCTAGCTCACCACACGTTCCCTCCCTTGCCATGGTGCCAGAACAGAACATGGCTCACAGAGTGAGACAAACTGGAGAACAAACTCAGCTGAGCACACTTATTGCAAAAGCAGAAAAGAAAGAATATGTCCTTTGATAGAGATCAGCTCTCTGACCTCCAGTGCTGGGACTGGAACACAGGAAAGTGCAGGGAAGGCTGCCTGCCATCACTGTTTTCTGAAGCAGCATCCTTAGGTCAGCTAATAATCAGCCACACTATAGGCAGAATTTTGCCTAAAAAGCATGTAAAAATGCACATCTACTCCAGTGCTTGGTCAGCAGCTGCTCAGACTCCATGAGATCTGTACTGTTTGCTTCCTATGCTCTTTGGATCACTGCTACAGATATCATGTACACAGGGAGCTTCTGCAGGGAAGAAAAGTAATTCAGCTGTCTCAGGTGAGAGCTTCCTAAATATAAAATTACCCACTGTGATTAGAAAGTTCAGATGGTCATAATAATTTCTCTGAGTGCACATGGAAATCTAGAAATTATGGCCTTAAAAACCAGGAATTGAATAAGCCTTTTCAGATTGAAAGTCAGTGATGTAGAGACAGAGTTTGAATAATTCTGGTAATTTTGAGATTCCTTAGCAGCAGAACAGAAACCCTAATCTGTGATGCTTAATCTCTTTTCAGGTTTATACTTGCAGGAATTGTACATATTGGAAATGAAATGGATTAAGATTGTCATTCACCATCTCTTCTTGCTGTGTGGTTCTTAAAATGTCAGTCTCTGTAGCAAGAGGAAAGATGGTATTCTGCTTGGAAATATCTATTCCATCTTTACAGATAACAGATGTGGCTGGGCCATCAGTGAAATCAGGCTACAGGACCAACTTGGGAGCTTAGGGAAATACAGAGAGCAAGCTTAGGCTCAAATCTGTGCTACCATTTTATATTGTAATTAGTACGTAAACCATATTTCAGACCCTAAACTAAATAAAACTCAAGTTGCATCTTAATTGCAGTAAAAACATGTGGAAAAGCATCCTATTGATATCTCTGTTTACTGTTCTTTTACCAATAAAGCTTTTTTTGATGTGGCCTGAATTTTCAACCCATGCAAACTCCTCTTTTCCAGCAAGATTTTTGGGAATTGATAAATTGATAAATTGTGTTGATAAAACAAGGTGCCATTCTCACTGGGCAAACAATCTTCCACTTAGTGTTCAGTAGAAATAGTAGGAAGGGATGTGTGGATCATCATGGCATTCCTAAATGACAGCAATTCACCCCACAATTTGCTGAAATAGTAAGAAAATATTTGTATTAATCCAAGTGCTCGGTCTGACCATCCAGATGACTCCATGAATGCTGTGAAAATTTTCTAGTTTGCACATTAGAAAAACAGAATAAAACCTGTTGTTTTACTTGCCTGTGGTCAATTAAAGAAAAAAAAATGTGATTCCTAAAGACCTTCTTTTTTCATCCATCTCCATTTCTTTAACTCCCTAAAAGGTGGCACACAGTACTGGCCATGGTGATTAACTCTTTCTTTCAAACAATAGTTTTGTAGAAAGATGTTTTGGTTGGGATGGGGCCCATTCACATTCTTGTCACTTCTCTAAAATGTATGAAGGCATTTGCTCCATTTCCCCCAAATAAACAAACTACAGCTGCTGTTCTTCAAGCATCACCTTGCTGTCTCCACTGAAATACAGCTTTTTAACATAAGAACATCTTAACATTTTAAAATTTTTTTATTTAAAATGTTGTGTAATGCTTCAGGGAGCTCATTCAGCTCTCATAACCTTTCACTCACTAAATAAGAAATGTAAATTAAATACATCCATGCATATAAGGTGGAATAGCTAAACTCTGCACCTTTTCTCTTACCTCTCTCATAAACATTACATAAATTCTCCTATTTATTCTTGAATGAGGTCACCTATAATTGTTTTAATTTGATGAGCTTGTTTAAATACTTCAGAGAAATATGCAGTCATCCAATAGAAATCAAACAAAATATTTTTCTGTGTTACCTGTATCTGTTTGAATTAGAGGAATCTGACAGATAACCAAAGCTTTGAGTAGCTATGGAATTCAGACTTGAAGGAATTTCAATAGCTACCCACTTTCCACTGAAAATATTGATATTTCATAACTAATCTATTTGCCTTGAATCCTATATGTTCTGCAAGGTGTTCTATGGCAATATAATACTTATTTATTCTATTAATTTCAATGCAATTTCAGTATAAAGTAATGTAAAGCAGAGACTGCACATCCACTAACTACTAATCCAATACCATTTCTACTTTTTATTTTACACTTTATATTTTTACAAGGATTGAAAAGCAATTTGGTCCACAGGAAAAGGTAATTAGCTTTTTCATATTCGTTTTAGAGATCTTCAATGCTTGGAATAATACTTTTATGCCCAAAGGTCTTTCAGTCTACCCTGATAAATACTCTGAACTGGAGGGAAATTTTTCAGAAAATCTACCCTCTTCCCCTCAAAAAATCCTCTCCTGAAACACAGTAAGTCAGAGATGTGAGTGTCTTTTGTCTCTTTTGTAACAACTCATCACATATGTGTAGGATATATTGAGAGTCAGAAAAAGATGTCAGCAAATAAACTGAATTGGAATAGCAAAATAACACACAAGATAAATGAAGACTCATGTTAGGTGGAACTGTTTATTTTGTATGGTATTCCCAGCTCTCTCAAACTTGGGTGTAGATTTATGGACAGGCATTCAAAAATTTGGGCAAGAAAGGCTTCTAATAACACACAGGTTTTGTGACCATCTTAAAAGCTGAAAGATGTATTACCCTTCCTCATAAATGCTTATTATTTCCATGCATAAGAAATGCAATGTTTTCTAGTTTAAACATTTGTTTCAGAAGTCCACAGAGGTGAAAGTGTCAACAAAATAGAATGCTTTTAGAAGAATAAGTGATGAATTGTGGCAAATGCAAACACATTTCCTACAATGCTGATGATGTTTTACTACAAGAATCCTGTGTGCAATATGCTTTGCATATTTACTTAGAACAGTAAAGAAAACTAAGAGGTAAACAAAATTGGAAAAAACCAACAAACACCACCAATGAAACTGCATATACTGGCATCAGCTGGAAAGGACTGCATTCTTGCCACTTACAGAGCACTACAAAGCCACAGGATTACACCATTTGGACCATTTGGACCAAATAAGACAAGAAAAGGAAACGAAAAGAAAATTCAGAGTCAAATACTCCGTGAAAACTCATTTGTAACCTGTTGCTTCCCTCTGAGATGGTTACTCTCCAAAGAGTGCAAGTTACATTGGTCTGATGGTTCTCTCTGTAAAGAGAAGTTGCCTTTGGTTGGACCCTTTGGCCTTTTCTTGGAAAACCAACAAAGCCCATTGGCAGAGAGGTATTTCCACATCAACCCTCTCAGGACTCATGCTTGGGTTTCACATTGCCAGATTTCAAACAAATGTGAATCCAACTGGAAATGTTATACAAGACTACCCTTACCCTATTCATTGGACTTTATTCAGTAATTCTGCTTTAGAATTCATGGCCTATATAACTAGATATTATTACTATAAAATTTCTTTTCGTAAGGGAAGAAAATTCTTCCACATCTTGAAACTGACAGACTTGATGAGGAGCTTGGAGGTGCTTTTACATAAAGGAAAATAAGTACTTGCCTTCCCCATCTCTCACTAACAAGTCACTTGACAAATTCAGTAATTTCAGAATTATTTTTTTATAGATACATTTAGTATAAGTGGAATTAGATCTTCATGTATTTTTCACTGACATACTTCCATTAGCAAATTACTTGCATCAGTTAAAGTTCTGCCACACTGTCCTTCTTGATTTTGACCTGAGTAATTTATAATCCTTTTATAATGCTTTTATAGAAAAGTTTGATCACAATGGAAATTTCAGAGACTTCTTAAAATTATTTGCATGTTACCATAATTTTGTTTCTTTTAAATTTTTAAAATATTCATTTATATTTACACTCTTCAAAACACACATCAGTGAGACAACTAGCCTCTGTTTTTTTCTAGTAGTTGCATTTGAAAAAAATACACTTGTATTAATGAAAAATTGAAAGATACTGTAAGAATTTATTAATAGTATATGGAGAAGAAAATCAAACTAAATATTATGAGATGCCTCAAAACTGACTAATAATTTAAAAGTGGTTTATCTGGGTGCAGTCAACATACTAAAATGAGAATATCAGTCATGAATACTCGTAATAAAAGATTGCTGTATTCCTGAAATGTGGTTTTAGCCATTAGTGTAACTTGGAGCAGCCATCTCTTATTACTTCCATGGAAACACTTTCCTGACAGAAAGCCTTCCAGGAAAAAGTAAAAAGGAAACACAAATACTTCATTTCTAATTTTTATGAAAAGCTAACCAAATAGTAAAAGCAGTACAAAGAGGAGAACCTGATGTAAAGGATGTTGTCAGCTCTGCAGATACCGGCAAAATTTCAACTGACAAAATATTATTGGATTAATTTTTAGTTTGTCATAAGAATGACATAAATCCTTTCTTGTGAGTGTACAAATGAAACACAAATCACAGACTGTAGCTATGTGTGGCCAGAAGTGTCACTCCTGTTCCTACAGTAGAGAGAGTCTATATCCCATTCATTTGCTTCTTTTCATCCATATACAAAAACAAGGAAGCTGAAGTATAACTAAAAGCCAGTGGATCTGGTCCTGCATGTTTTATTAAAAGAGCTAAATCTACTGGAAGACCTTTTAGTATAATTTCATCACAGAATCTTGTGAGTGCTCTGTTTTATTGTCTCATGCTCAGGATAACTTCTTGCCTTTTTGGCACTGTCCATTCTCCATGGTCCATAATTTGTTTTGGTGATGGTTTTCATCTTATTCTACAGTTGAATTGTGCAAGATGCTGCTATAACCTGTACACTGAGAGTGAAGACTGACCATCTCATTTTATAACATTACAGTGAGATGCATTTCTTAGCTGAAAAATTGGACTCTCTTCTGAGGTCAGCAAGAAATATCCAGCAGAACCAAAATTGCATTCTTTATTTTTCAAGCTGCTACTTTCTCCCTCACAGTTAAATGTATTTTAAGAGTTAACAAGACAAGACAGATAAAAAGGCTCTTTGCTGCTGCAAATTGAAGTCTGATATTATGAATGTGAGTTCCTATTGACATGGAAAGTTCTGGTGTCTAAATGAAAAATACATGTTATGGGAGTTTAAACTCCCATAGGTTAACTTGCAATATAAATGACATTAAGGGATGTTGAATGTTATATTACAGGGCAGGTGACACTGAGTAACACAGAGAAATAAGAAATATAAGAGCAGAGTTTTTTCACATTACCTTGTAAACACATTGAAATTTCCCAAATGCATCAGAACACTTTTAGATTCCACTCTTGCAAAAAATGTTTGGCCATACCATCTCTGTCATAGCACTCAGCATCAAACTAGTTCTCTTGACTTTAGAAATGGTAAGATCTTCTGTTGATAAGGCAGAGATAATGGTTTTGGAAAAAAAAAAATCTCCTAGCATTTCCTGTTTCTAATAAAACATTCTTTACAAGAAGAAATGGACGGTTGGTATATTACAAGCAAGGAATCCATAGGACCCTTATCAGAAAGAAATAATTACTTCCTGAATTTTGAAATTCTAATCTCTCTAATGGCTTCAAGTTTTTGCTCCACTGAATCTGGCACTGGTATGGGCTACTACCTAGGGATATTTATCACAGTCTTTTTGCCAAGTTATGAGAAATTTATAGCTCAGCCACTCTTCACCTTCTTCTATTAGCTTATCTTTAAAAAGTCTTTCCAAAACAAGTAATTTGTGCCCCTGTATATCTGTGTGGCTTCATTAGATAAAAGAAAAGAACATTTTGGTTACATTAAGAACATTAATATTGTATTAATATTACATATTATAGTAGAAATTATACATATATATTATAATATGAAATATTAATGCAAGATTATACATTTGAGCAGGTTTTGTCACATTGCTAATAATGTTTCGAGTTTTGGGCAGCATAGGATAATATTTGTATAGCTCAAAAAAGACATGAATAAGCAGTCAAAAAAGAAAGAAAATTCAATTATTTAGACTGAGAGTGTCTACGCATTTTAATTATTTAAATTAATTGAATTTTGGGTTGATTTTTCATCTTCAGGAAACGTAAATTTGTAACTTTCTCTGAAATTCAAGAACTAAAAAAGCATAGGGAACCTATCCCAAACTTCTCATTAGTGGAATCTGGCAGATTAGTTTTAATCAAAAATCACTTTTTGTTTGTGTGTTGTTCATTTACAACATTAGAGTTTATTTGTAAGGAGAAATTAAGGCTGGTTGCCAACACTACTTTGTTTCTGTATTTCAAAAAGAACTCTGTGATTCTAAATGGATAATATGCTACCTAAGACATTATGATAAACAGATTTACCCTCAGCAAGCAAGGGCTCAAAATTATGATACAAAGCAAATCAATGTCAGATTTGCTTTGAAGTTATTGTGGTAAGGGATTACCTTTTAATAATAAACTCAGCGAAGTATTTTCAGATATAACCAAGTATTTTGATAGTTACTTATAGAACAAATAAGCTCTGAGTTACACTTGTCTCTCCACTGCATTTGCCTGAATAATGGAGAACGTAATTTGACATTTGTTTCTAATATATAGTTTAGGGAATCTGAAATAGTTAGTAAATTAATTATCAGGAAACACATAATTCAAGATATTACATCATTTCAAGTTTATTTTCAGCATATGAAAACTGTTTCTTATTTATGCAGTTTTCTAAAGCAGATGCAGATCCCAAGATAAAATACTTGAAATGTATAAAATGGTGTCATGGTGCAATCAATAATTTCCTCAAGTATATGATTTTAAATGCAGTGGAATACAAGCAGAAACAAAATGCAAAAAAATGGACAGAGATAAATTTTATTTCAACTAAAGCTGAAATAACTCAGTCCTCCTATGGCAAACATGCTAATTATTGCAGTTTTTTCCCTTAAATATAAGGGTGTTTGCCAACCGAATTCAGATTATCTCAAGTTTATCAATACTGACCAAGAAAAGTGATGTCTTAACTGAATACATGTTTTTAGAAATAACATAATTTTCACCCTTCCTTGTGTAATACAGCATTGCCTCAATTAAGCACAGCCAAAGCAGTAAGTTCAAATCAATTCAAATTATATTTAGTCCAATTTGCTTTGGGTAAAATGTTCTTCATTTGGATTTGTAATCCTTAAAAATAAAAAAAGCACAACTTCATGGAGGTAGCTGCTTCAGGTAACTGAACTGTAAGAGAACATCCAGGTTCTGTAGTCTGGGTGTGTTCTTCATTCACAGTCTTATGCCAGAGAGACCTGCTGCCCCAAATCCCCCAAACCAGAAGGGAAACCAGACCAGGTAAGAGGCACAATATTCTCCAGCTGGTCCCTTGCCTGAGAAACAGGAGATCAGCACAGTGAAGTGCCTGAGGGATATCCCCACAGGTAAACAGGAATTCAGCCCTATATAAATGCAATTAATTGAGACATCAAATCCTCCACTGAAGGGAAAACTCTTTTGAGGTGCTAATATACATGGTAACCTAGGACAGAAATAGCAGCACTGGTTACTGCTCTCCTGCAAGCAAGGTGTCCTTTGAGAAGGCATAGCTGTGGACTTGGGAAAGTGCAAAATAATAGTCCCAGAACCACAGAGTATTTGAGCAATAAATAATGAACATATTTCCTGTTTCTAGAGATGTCTTATGTAATATCCCTGGGTTAATTCATAGCATTTTAAGGGCAGTGGCAAAACAGCTTCCCCAGCACTTCCCCTGAATCTAAACAGAGAGAAATTTGCTGTTCTCTGCAACTTCCAAACTGTGCTCATGTATACTAGACAGACACTTCCCTTTGATGTGAAATAATATGAAGGAGTTGGAGATGAGGAATGAAAATGGAACTAAAAAGTCATCATTTGGGTACAATGGTTTCATTATAAAATCTTTTAAACTTTTAAACTTCTTGACAATGCTGATCAGTCTCGCTATTTTCAAAAGGAGCTGTAGCATCTAAGTGCTGCAGTCAACACAGGGCCTGCTGAAAGTGCTGAGTATGTGACTCTCAAATCACTTCAAGTTTTGGGAAGCTTTTTCCTGAATATGGAGAAATCATGCAGAGAATTGTGTTTGTATGCCAAAGGCAGAATTCTAGAATGGCTGAATTTGATCCTGCATTTGTAGCTGTCATAGGACATGATGATGGGTGACAGGCACTAATTTCTTTTGTGCCTTGAAGAGAATGGCATAGTTAATCTTCATGTGTGATTTCCACAAGACATGTCAAAGCTCACAGTCCTAAGAGGTCTGCTGCTATCATTCAACTAAACATTTGCATTTTCAGAAATCCACAGTCCCTCTTTAGGAGCTACAGTCTTCAAGAGTCACTCTGAGTGAAGCCTTTAGCACCCTTCCAGGATGCACCCCCAAGTAACAAGCTGTCACTGGCAGGATCAGGCCAGATGAGCCCCAGCTCTTTTCATCCAGTAACAGGAGCACAATCCCTGTAGTGCCACAGGAGGGAATCTCTTTCTTCAGTGACACATCCTAAAGCAAACATAGAGGGCAATGGATGCTGTGAGTTGCTTGTAAGAATCCATACTGCCCAGGGGGAGCATAGAGATTTGGCAGGATAAGTAGAGTTTAAGCAGCAGGCAAGTGCTGGTGCTATTTGCATTCTGCAGGCAGTCCACAACTTCAGAGAGCTTCTCTCAGGCTGAATTCATTTCCATCTGAGGAATTACACACCCAGGTTCCCTATCCTTTATACTTCTGAGGTAAGAAAAGCAGTGGGAAATAACAAATACTGTTCCCCTCTTCTACACATTATTTATCTTACTGAAAGGTGATGTCCCTTTTATTTCAGGGGTGCTCCTATGTAATCTAAACCATCAGATCTTGGTATTGTATTTAAATTGTAGGCAGTGATTTTACTATTTCTGGAAAACAAGAGGAAAATATGGGATCATGGAGGTTACTGCTTACCAGGGATTTTAAAAATTATACTACTGTAATCTTTTAATTAGGCATTTTCAAGTTAAATTCATTTTTCATTTGTACAATTACATATCTTTAACCTGAACTGACATAATTGTTAACAGATGTTAAGTCTGTGTTTTTAATAGCACTGCAAATTCCTTCATGTTGCTGCCTATGTATTGTGGAGACTAATGGGCCTGAAGCACACTAAAGTTGTTTTCATAAAAAACATTAGATTTGCATCTGCAAGTCTTGTTCTCAGCCTCTGAGCAACCAGATTTGCAGTTTATCACATATCAGAGTACTCTATTCATTTTCCCTTCTATTTGTAAAAATAAGCTAAAGTAGGGAAAAATAATTCTGAACTAGGGATCCCATTTTTTCATATATAATCACAATGTGGCTTCACACCCTTAAAGCCATCCACCAAACCCTGACACTTCAACTTAGGGAATAGATATTGGTATATAATAGCTACTGTAGTAGAGACAGAGACTTAAAGAAACTAGTACTTCTGCAAACTCTGGAGGTAATAAAGTTGTTTTAAGAAGTAAGTAAGATGAAAGGCATTAGGTTAACATAATTTTCCTTATTTTCATTCTGATAGTTAGCAAAGGTGGTTTCACTTGAGGCATCATGATAACTCTGGCTCAGGAAGAAGAAAAGATGATTTTAGCCTAAAATTTTAAATACTTTTAAAGCATAGAGTAATTGAAAATAAGTCTTTATATTCCAGATTTGAGTTTTAGGCTGTCTTGACCATGAATTCTATCAGTTTTTTTATCAGCACAAGGTGAAAATTATGAACTTTTAGTGTTTGCATTCAAGTGTCCATTCTATGCTCATCAAACCAAAATTGATGAATTTCCACCAGAAATTCTGAATTTGGAGTAATGGCACCCCAGGGCTGCAGGAATGTTTTGCAGTGCCTCTCCATGGTGGAAATAATGGAACGTAAAGTTTTCTCCCAGGGTTGTTGTGAAAGGCTAACATATAAAAAATAGCACAGTATACTTTCATATAATGATTAAGGAAGAGGGTGGTAGAGAGAAGATATTCAAGTTTCAGGTAACTAAAGTTGCTAAAAACTCTGATTTAGCTCTTACTTACCATGATTAAGCCAGAACAAGACTTTTTCCTACTGAGCACTACAATAGACTGCCAGCCTTCACTCTGTACTATGCAAAGATAAATAAAAGGGAAAGATGGAGCAGATTCTCCTGGAAACTATACTGAAACACATGGAGAGCAAAGAGGTAATGGTGGCAGGCAGTATTGCTTTATGAAGTGGAAATCATGAAAAATTGGCAGCCTTCTATGATGAGGCTACAGCACTGGTGGATAGAGCAGAGGACTCATGCAAAGGGTTTGACACTGTCCTGCATGACATCCTTGTCTCCAGGTTGGAGAGACATGGGTCTCATGGATGGACCACTCAGTGGGAGAGCTGTGGTCAATGCCTCTCTGTCCATGTGGAGCCCAGTGATGAGTGGTGTCCCTCAGGGCTGATATTGTTCAATTTCTTTGTTGGTGACAGGGACAAGGGGAGTGAGTGCACCCCCAGCAAGTTTGCTGGTGACACCAAGCTGGTGTGTGTGACAATGCCAAGCTTGCAGCAGGGTGGTGTGGTCAGCATGCTGGAGGGAAGGGGTGTGCCATCCAGAGGGCTTTGACAAGCTTGAGAAGTGGGTCTGCATGAACTTCATTAAATTTAGCAAGGCCAAGTGCCAGGTTCAGCACCTGGACCGTGGCAGTCCCAGACACACCTATGGTTTAGCAGGGGAGTGATGACCCTGCAGAGAAGGACTTGGGTGTGCTGGTTGATGAACATCTCAACACAAGGCAGTGGAACCCTGGGCTGCATTAAAGGAGCATGGCCAGCATGGGAAGGCAGGGGATTCTGCCCCTTCACTCTGCTCTTCTGAGATCCACCTGGAGTGCTGCCAGCTCTGGTGTCCCCAACATAAGGACATGGAATGGGTGGAGCAAATCCAGAGGACCACGAAGTTCATAAGAAGACTGGAGCACCTTCCCTACAAGGAAAGGCTGAGTAAGTTGGGGCTGTTCAGCCTGGAGAAGAGAGGGTTGCTTTGAGACCTCATAAAATCCACAAGAAAATAGTAAAGTATTAATATTGCTATTATAGACTGATTTTTCTCTGAACCAAAGAGAACCTGAAGACATGGTTATTCTTGTAATTGAAGTAAAAAAAAGTCAAATCAGGGTGGCCTCTTGAAGCATTAAAAGGAAAATGTTTATCCTTGTGCTTGCACATGGAACAGAGGGCACAGAGACCTAAGGATTTTGTAAGCAGTAAATGAAACTGATTTTCATCACTAAAACTTTCCTAGGAGTAAGTAGTTAAGGTTTTATTGAGTAGTTTATCTGAAAATGATCTAGCTGCTGTAAGTGAGACAGCATGGTACACTCTGCCTCAGGAGAACTCCTAAGGTAAGTGTCTGAGTCATACTGATGGGAAGAAAGAAGGGATTCTTAAAGCACAACAAGAAGAAAGTTAATTAGTAATGCAGAGCCGTTGTAGTGACAATAAGAGAAATCATTTTAACACTGGCAGTAGAATCTTTTGCTGAAGCCTCACAGATATGATTTTCTCCTCTGGTGAAGCCTGGCAGGATGGTGGCAGTAAGAGGTGTCTGGCTCTCAGCTTTGAATCCTGCAGTGTGAACACACTGCATGCTGATCTGCCTTACTACACAGGAGAGCTTGTCAAATATCAAATGCACTCAGAGCAAAGACACTTGCTCTGCACTCTGAGCAGAAGGGTGGCTCTGGACATAAACTCTTGGCTCCTTTTCACAGACAGGGATGCAATCTGTGCTACTGCATAACTTCTAAAATGCTTTCCATAGTCTGAAGTGTTTTCCACAATTTCCTGCCTATTAAACCATGGAGGTAATGTCGAGGTGAGTCTGATTTGAATAATCTGTAGGAAAAGAAAAGACTTTTAATTTCTGCTATTATAAATAGCCATGCAGTGTCACACCTGCATTTTATACACTACTACACAGGCATTACACTTGGTCACTAACTACAGCAACAAAGCATATATCAATTATGTTAGATTTCCACAAATAAAAAAGCTCAAATATAGTAATTGCTATGATTAAAACAATTACCTGGATTTTTACTCTGCTGTTGTGCTGAACTACTTATATAAAGATTGTCATATTTGGCCCACAATCTTGCTAGATTTTCAGGTTTAGTATCACCTGTGTTTTTACAAGACAGAAGAAAGTTAACTCTAATGCTAGTAGTGAAAGAAATCCTCCAAAAAACAAATGGGTTATGGCCACTTTGCCATCCTGAACCTGTGATTAAGGCAGCTGTCAGAACGAGATGCACTTGCTTCCATGGAAATAAACTTTTTACAGCTGAAGCTGAATGAGGATACTGAGAGAAAGTGTGGTGTCCACTGAGCTGGGCTCATCCCAGAGCTGACATTCTTGCTTGAGAAAAAGACCAGTTAGAGAGAAATAAATGACCAGTCATAGGGAAAGCTAAGGTTAAGGAAAGTCAAAGAATCTAAAGATAGGAACAGGGACTTAAATACAAGTTAGTAAGGAAAAGAGGAGCAACAGTATTGCTAAAATTGAATGCTGTTCCCTAAGATACAAGGTTTTAAAATTTTTGTTACTGGGAATAATTTTATCCATCCCTCCGGTTCCGTGACAGAACGAACAGTGAGATGCCTGATTCTTATTGCTGTTAATTGGTAAAACTCCATGGAGAGAAGGATAATTTTGACAATATCTTTTGGGCTGTGAGACAGAGAAAATCCCCTTTTCCCCACTCCACAGAATCAGTCAGCTCCTCCCCGAGGCGATCTCCTTCCTCAGCAGTACAGTTCCTCTGCTCATGCTTTTTATCTTGCATTTGCTAACTTTGCTTGAGACAGGTGCAAAGGAGATTATGATGGGTAACTGGCAGGCAAAACATCAGAAGTAAGCTTTGCAAAATACACATTTTCAAAGTCAGTGTGGCAGGTGTACTTTTAAATACCTTTAAATAATTTATATAGATACCTGGAAGGAGCATTTTTTCATTACAGTTTTATAGTTATAGTATATATTAAAGACTGTCTTCCTTTCCCAGGCAAAATTCTGAGTTGCAGATGATCTGCTAGAATGAGATGTGCTGCATTTGGCTTTTATCACACAATAATTTAGGCAACAAAATGCAAAAAGCCCGTAATGAAACGTTACACAAAAAGGACACAGACTTTAAGGTGACAAAACCAGGAAATATATAATGCACCATGTGTCATGCTGCTGCAGCTGCTTCACCTCTTACCAATTTTCACAGTCTATAAAATCTTGGAAAGCACCAGATGTTTAGGGGAAGTTGTTCCACTCTTCCTAGTTTTGAAAGTAGAGGCAAGATTTATTATTGCTATATATATGTGATTTCAGTCCTGACTTCTGTATTTATAAACTAGGTGAAACATGCAACACATCCTGTTGTCAAACAGCCCATTTCCTTTCCTCTGCTCCTCCTCACATGCAAATCTTGCCTGTTGCTGGACCACTGCTGTAACTACAGAACAGTATCAGGATATGTTGTACAAACCACAGAATTTACCTAGTTACTGACAAAAAAGTTTTCTCCTACTATCAACTTCTGTCACAACAACCTTGCAATGCACAGATTATGAACTAAGCAAAACCATTCTGCAATGCACAGATTATGAGCTAAGAAAAACTGTTGGTGTATGAATATGCACTAACATTTGGGATTCCTGCCTAGGCAGAGCCTGCTAATGCACAAAATTATCTTTTTTTTTCACTAGTGCATGGTTCCTAGTATTGGAGCAGGGATAAAAACTGCTCATGCGTAATTTCCAATCTTCCATAGCTCAGTGGTGCTGTAAAATGCTGCTGTTCGTTTTAATTCACTGAGTAGAAGTTTTGTTGTGTTTACCACTGAGGGAATTGCATGTATTATTAGAGAGCCTCTGACAGCTGTCAGAGACAGAGACAACTTGCCTTATTTCAGTCTTTCATAAAGGAAGGACCCTCACCTTCAGCAAAGCTGTCAGAGGCCTGAAAAATGGGATAAAACAGAATACCTCTTCCAAACACATGAAAATCTCTGTACCTCCTGTATTTCTGCATTTTCTTCCCCATAAAGTTACAGAGGGAAAGTTGTATATTTAGAAGAAGGAGGAAATAAGATGTATTTGTATTGTATGCTGGCTTGTCATCACTGACCTGCAGGGATAACTGCACAGTAGCCTGCCTGACAGGTATTTAACAAATCAGCACTATGTTTAAACATAACATGCAAGCTTTCAGGCAGTTTTTATTTCTGAGAGCAAGAACAATCAAAACCAGAGAGACATTGACGAAGACAAGGGCTTTGCAGCAAAGACACTGAAAGTCTGAGCCTGTAAGCATTTCCACACTTTCTAACACGTCTCACCATGCCCAGGACTCTCACTGAATTTAAAGCACCAGAAAAGGAAATCTTCTCTTAACACCTCAAACCTTAACTTCCAGCTCTTGGTTTAAACATGTGCTTGCCTTAATAAGAACTCTGTTGTTTATTTTAGTTCAAATGTTTGGGGGATGTTTTTCTTACAAGCCTATTTTTTTTTTTCCAAATCAGAATTAGTGACTTGCTTTTTATCCAGTGACAGGGAAAGTAGCTTATGCAATGTCTTAACAGGTTAGCATTGTTTTCCCATCAGCTTCTACTTAGCTTTCTGATGATGATCAGATTCTCCTTTTTACTTCAGTAACCCCACGGGTACCCCTCCCTGCAGCACTGTTTCTGATGTCAGCTCCTTTAACCAGTGCAAGAGACTGGGAAGGCAAGTGTATCTGCATCATTTAGTTAATGTTGTTGTTTGCATGCTATTTTTATAGCAAGCTCAATGCTTGTTTTCACTTTTCATACTCTGATTCATTTTTCATCCTGTTTTCTTCTCCCTATCCATCTTGCACTGCTGAGTAAAGCAAAAATCCATGAATGAGTCAGAGTCGAATTTTCAAAGTCACATTGGTCAGTGGGGTTTGAAATTAAGCAGAATGAGATTGCTTATGTTTTATCTTTCCAAAAATAGAAAATAAATTTCCTTTCTTCAGCTGCAATAAAAAAAGTTTTATTCCATTTTGTCCAGCTGCATTCATTTTTCTGAAATCTAGTCTAGGCTATGACGTTCACTAGTGTCTAGGCTAACTAGCTGTTCCATTCCTTCCACATTATCATCAGCCTTGCCTAATTGTCATCCTATCCTATCATCAAAAACAACTAAAAAGTAATAGTTCTTGTTATATGTTACTCTTCTGGGAGGGTTTTTTTTTGGGTTTTGGGGTTTTGTTTCTTTTTTTTTTTTTTTTTTTTTTTGTTTTGCTTTGTTTTGCTACAGGATGGCTGAATGTCTCTTTAAGGCATTTTTTTTTTATTTGAGTGAAGAATTATGTGAATAAACTGTGGGAGCAGTTTTTCTTGTGTATATATTCTATGCTCCATTCTAACATTGGGTTGCATGTTTGGTACTTTCTATTCAGCATACTGGAAGGGAGATATTAGCGTACTTTAAGCAAGAATAAGGAATTAATAATTTCTCATATATGCAACTTCTAAAGCTTTTTGGCTATGTACTACCAGAATTAAGAGCAACAGCTGTTGTGATTTAGGTTGACTGAATGTTATACAATGTTATTATCTTCTCAGCTTGCAAGAGCCCAGTTTTCAGTTGTAATAATACTATTTCTGCCCTGTTAAGCTTGTTATCAAATCCTCTACCAAATCTTTCTCAACATTTCTCATAGCATGTAATAATTCAGCTCAGGAGCTGTAGCACCACACCATTCCTTTGGAAATATGAAATGTGAAATATGAGTGGCTTAGGGCAGGATGAGCAGTCATTTCTTGCTGCAAGCCATGAAAGTGAGCTGCATCTGCAGTTGCTTCACTCTGAATATTGACCAACAGTGTCTTCTAACCTCACAGAACCCTGTAAAGGTTTGAATGACCAGAGTTTCCTTCCACTGATATTTAAACTCTTCTTACCTATGAACAGATTCCACTCAGTATCCAAATCAGCCTGATTTGCTAGGCAGCCCTTCATTACATTGAGGCAATAGTTGTTGCAAGGTTTCACAGTGGGAAGTCCTCTGCAGTAAGGGCAGTACAACATCTTCATTAACGCCCGGATGCACCCTGGGGTGGGACTGACCTGCAGAGTTTGAGGCAGGGAAAGAAAAAGAAAAAGGAGGAAATCAATCTCCTGTTCTGTGAATTTTGGGATGGCTGAGATTATGCCTCTCAAGCAGTAAGTGCAGAAGGGGCAATTTGTGAAAAGAGCTCAACCCTCAGTAACACCCTCCTACAAAAGTAATCGATTCCTGCCAATTATCTTCATTTAGCACCGCAGCACTTTCAGGAATGCAGAAATCAACGCTCCCCTACTGACAGCAGGGCTTGCCTCCCCAGCCCTCCCACACAAAATCTCCTGGAGAAGCAAAGGGAAAACATCCAGCGAGTCAGCTGGGTAGTAGCAGACTGATCCTAGCGTGGAGGATCCTGAGGAGACTTCTCACTCTTCCTATGTAAGCTAGAACTGTCAGTCACACCAGCACTGGATTAAAATCTCCTCTTTATTGAAGCACAGTAAATCCAGGATAATCTCGACGGTTTCTATAAATTTATTCAGAAAGGGATATCATTCTGTTTTCAGACAAAAATGCCCTTCTTTCTTCTCAGACAAATTCATAAAGAGATCACAGAGGGTTTGTTTGAGGGTTGTTTTTTTTTTTTTTGGGTGTGCTTTCAACATCTCAAGTGACAAAAAGCATTATAGACAATCTAATGCATTTCAGTTTTTCACATCTGCAAGATACATGTCTGCACATGTGAACTTCTGTACTTAGTTGTCTAATCTTAGAATTTAAAAGTCATATGTGCTAGTAAAATACACATTTTCATACACACTAGGGGCTCATCACATTAGCATCTTGTCATGGTGCAGTCAAGCACAAGTATCTCATGCTGGAGTGACAATCTAGAGCAATGACAAAGAGCTGCAGGTTCCTCAGTGATTTCAAAATTCCTGGACAGGAGATTGCAAAGCAATGGCACTCCTTTCACTCAGCTTGTCGGTTTATGAATTTACTGATATGAATTTCAAGGGATTAAATTATTTTTTCCATAATCATGGTAACTTGCGCTGAAAGCATGAATCTAACTTTGCGCTATAGTGATTGATGTCATTTGTATCATCAGGATTGTACTAAAATTGTGTTTCCTTTTTTTCACTCTGGAATTTTGTTTCTCCTTTTTGATGTTAAATCATTGATTTTTAGAGAATTATACAGCACATAGTCTTTACACAGAACATTTTAAAATTAAAATGGTTCTGAGATACAGCACATGCTTCTGAATATGCTCAGAAGGGATTTTTGCTTTCCTTTCCTAGGGAAATGCACTTTACTAGCAGAACACTGATGGCATGTGTGAAGGTATATTTATCCATCCTTTTCCAATAGCTTTTGAACTGTCAGCCAGTTTCAATCAAATTTAACTGATGGATTCAGGTCTCAGTACATTAAGATCCCACATGTTTTTTCTTTTAAATAGACAGCTGAGAGAAAAAGAGGAGAGAGGTTCTATTATTGCCTTTTCTGAGGAAAAGGGTGAAACATGAGGTCAGTTCCTCAGAGATATCAAAGAATCTGCATTAAAAATGATGCTATGGATGACCCATTGGTTAGAAAAATCACAAAGGGAAACTTCCACCTTATTGAACAGACTTTATTATTTTCACTGCTCAGATCTAGATTTTAGAGTCACTTATCCACTGCTGTACACCTCCAAACCTAGAACAGGTCAATTTTTACAAGAAGACTAACACCAAAGAAGGAAGCAAGCCGAATACTTATATTTATGGTTAACAACATAATCTTCAAATTTACATTGAAATAATTGCTTAAAGCCAGAGATATTTCCATCTGTAAGTACTGAGAGTTGTATCAGCCAGGTTCCTTTCATGCTTAAAGTTACGCTTCTTCCCAGTTCCAGTAGTCTCATTAATGCCAAGTTATCAGCACATAGTTGAGCCCTAAATTCAGCTGGAACCCACATGTTTTCCCATCCACACCTTCCCAAATTCACTTTGGTACTCGTGCTGACATATACCTATAAGATTTTGATCTCGCACAAAAACTTTCTGTCAATCTAACTCTTGAAAAGCATATCTAAAAGAGAGAAGGCAGTCCCTGTCTTTATATTATAATTACCTTTCTTATATTGTCTTTATATAAAGGAAATACCATCAATATTTATGTGAGTCTTATTTTATAACAAGAGCAATCTGAGAGGAAACTAGCTATCATACTTTAGTCTGCCAGAGATCCAGATCATGTCCCAGATGTGCTAGGACAGGACCCTAAAGGCCAGTTAGAGTAGCTATTTACACAGGCCCTGTGAATCTTCAATTCCTGTCACATTACACAACTAATTTAACAGAGCACTTCTGGTCACACTGCACTGTGAAGTAGTCAGGATAACTTCCAACTCAAAAAGAATGAGCAGGACCCAGGTGTCTGATGAGTGTCTAATGTCTCTCATACAATATGGTGGCATCATTAATAGTATTTTACAAGACAGAAAGGTGCTCTGCTTTTGTTAGGAGTGAAGTATGTTTGTTAAGAGAAGACTCCAAGAGGTGGGTCCAAGCAAAGAAGAGATGAAGAAGGTTTCTACAGAAGCCTCTGTCATGTTATTTATATATGCATGTGACTTCTCTATGTCAACTTCTGACAAAGACTAACACAAGAAGATCCTTGCTGATCAAGCTGGATGTTGCAGAAGTTGGTTTCAGAATATGCTGCACTGGTGACATAAAATACAAGCACAGATGAATTGCTGTGCCTGCTGGCTGACATTCACTTTGCTTACTGTTTGCACCTTCTGCCCAAGCTGGCCACATCCCATATACCACATCACAGACACACTCCTCTGGGTTCCACTTAGTGCCTGAGTGACTAAAACACACAATTATTATTTTGTGTGGTTGTTTTTCAGCTCAAAGTGTTTGGAATAATAGGAGCCAGTAATGCAGGCAATGGGAGTAAAAGGAAGCTGAATATAATGTGTGTTTTGAAGTGAGAGCAGAGGTTTCGTAGTGCTCAGACTATACTCTGCTCAGCATTGAAAGAAGGGAGGGGGCCACAAGACAAATAGCTCCATGCAGCTTTCTGGAGGCAGTGTCTGTCCTGAAAAAAGCATATTGCATGGAGAGACAGGTGAAGAGCTCCAAAACACATCTGAAAATTAATCTGTGACCCAGGCAAGGAATGAGTCCTGTTCTCAACCCTGCTCCATATTCATTGGTCACTTGCAGTATTGATGTGCCTTTAGGAATCCAAACTGTGGCTCAGGAAATATTACCAACAGCACAGCTACTTTAGAAGTCTGAAGGCTAAAAGTTAAATACTGCATTACTGCAGTTAAGTGTTTTCTGAACCTAGTGAGCAGCTAGATTTCAGTTCTCAGCTTCAGCTGTTTTTTCTGTAGCTTGCTTTTCAAAGAATGCGGTTAGACATTCTTCTTCCCTCAATAACAGCTGAATTATCTCTCATGCAAAAAAAATAGTCAAATTCTGGTCTAAGATTCTGAAATCTTAGTAAGAACCTAAACATAAAAAAAATCCAGCTTAGAGTGTGAATACTTCAGAAAGCTGTGAGGTCATGAAATCTGGAAATTACCACAGAAAGCTGATTTCCAACCACCTTATTGCTGCTGGAAAATGTGAAGAAATGCACTTTGAAACCTCATTTCTCATTTATATATTAAAAAAAAAATATTCAGAATCTCTCAGACCTAAGTACTTTTCTGCAGACCAGCGAAAAAGCAGATATTAATTTCATTCAGAGGTATTCAAAACCACAAAACCTGCATTTCCTAAGGAGAACTGTTTCTCAGCTCAAGAGTTTCAATGTTTTTTCTGTAAGTAACATTTGTGGATGGGTACAGCTTGATTTCTTTTCTCTTTTTTTGTCTTTTCAAGCACATTGCAATTGGCTCTACAATAATTGCAGCAGAGCAATTTGCATAGACTTCAAAGTTTAGAAATAACTGGTTCCTATGTAAATCATATAAATCAGTCAGATCACCCTGAATGACATAACTGGGGAAACTGCAACAGAGGAGTCATTAATTACAGTGTGCTGTCTCCCTGACTGACTAGGACAGCTTCATTTTAGTGTAAGCATACGTGGAATACAGCACATCAGAAAAGTGCCTTTCTGAGCTTTGATTGAGCCTAGTAGCTTCAGGACATGTTACATTACTGCATTTTATAACATTTTTCTGACAGCTTCAGCTTTACCTAAATGCATGTTTTTGCATACATGCAAAACCCCCTAAAAGCAATATTCTTAAGGGCTTCATTACTGAACACTTGTTTTCCCCCTTTGGAAAGTCTAGGAGGAATATTATTTCATCTAGAAGACAGATTTTACAATGGTGAACTTGCAAATATAAATAATTGAGGAGAGAACTTATTTGGGTAAAAGCCAGGAAATTTTACTCTCCTGTAACACTGCATTTGCAGACTGCTTTGTTCTGTATTTGACCTGTTTTTATAATCAAAATCCTTGGCTTTGTCAAGTATATGACCACAAATCTTTTTTTTTTTTTTTTTTTTTTTTTTTTTTTTTTTTTTTTTGATACAAAAAAATCAGAGAATCTGATTAAACAGCTGGTTACCTTTAGAAGGATCAATATGTTGAGACACAGTTTCTCTTTTATTTATAGGAGATTTCTTACCAAAGTAGCTGGTATACGTTGTCTGGTAATAAGGTAGAAGTGTTCTTCCAAAGTTATACTGAATGTACTTAAACTCACAGAGTAAGTGAATTTACACATACTTAGGTCCAGATCCTGTCATTTCTTGGTATAAAATAAAATTTGTCAAATATGAGCAAAATGAATCACTGCTGAGACCACATCAGGGGACATAAATATTTCCTTATGTTTGCTGTGCACCCAAAGGAACTGCTCCCATTTGAAACCACTGGGGAGCCTGTTCCAGTGCCCAAACACCCTCTGGGTGAAGAACCTTTTTCTAATATCCACCCCAAACCTCCTCTGACATAACTTGGGGTCATTCTCTCAGTCCTGTCACTGTCACCACAGAGCAGAGAAGAGTGCCTGCCTCTCCTCTTCCCCGCATGAGGAAGTTGTGACTGCAGAGAGGTCTCCCCTCAGTCTCCTCCAGGCTAAACAGACCAAGTGACCTCAGCCACTCCTCATGTGGCTTCCCCTCCAGGCTTTTCACTGTCCTTGTGTAATAAAATGCTTATGTATGTAGTCAGGTCAGATTTTTAACTTGCATACATTAGAATGTTTGAATGTAGATTCCTGTCCAAAAATCTTCCACATTTTAGTTCTAGCATTTCTATCAAATATTCCATTAAAAATCAAAGGGGACATGAGGATTAGTTGTTCATGCTTGTGATTTTGGAAGAGAAGGAAGACGAAAAACCTTTAATTAAGAATTGCATTCAATGTGCTGGTGCTGAGGAAATTTCTCCTAAGCACAAAACCCATAATTTCTGATTGTTGGTCATAGCAGTGATGAAAGCAGGATCAGACTGAAATGTATCACAAAGCACACTTTATAGGACACACATAATTAGAAACCTTTGGATCACACATCCTAAGAGCTTTTTCTTCAATTTCATCTTTAATTTACTTCAGGACAATGACTAAACTTCAGCCCAATCAGTGGCTATTTTTTGCCATATACCTTTGACATTATCTTTCTACATGTTACAATTACTCCCTATGATTTTTTTTTGTGTTTGTTTTTATTACTGAGAAAAGCAGGTAAAGCTTAGCTTGTAATGATGGTTTTGCTCCTTTTGCTCTTTCTTTTATTCATGGAAGATCTGTTCACTGTTGGATCCAAGTAATTAAATTTTCTTTTTGTCCATATTTTGGCTGTTTTCATGAACAGTGTGTTATTTCTGATTTAATTTAACAGTCAAGGTATCAAGAAAGTTCTTTTCAGTGATTTTCAGCTGAAATTATGTCTGTATGTATCCAATTAGAACTACACAGAAATATTAATAAGATTTTGAATGCTCTATTGAAGTAGAGCATTCTCATTGCTTCAGACTAGCTCATAGAAGCTGAGACCTCAGTTCAATGCTTTTATAGCACAATCTGATATAAAAATGGAAGTACTGCATCAGCCATATTCAGGAATTTATCTTAAAGAAGGTCAATTTGAGAATATTTGCTTATATCAACCAAATGTCTAGTCTAAAGGCAAAATTAGCTATTTTTAACAATTTCATCCCAGATGACTGAAAGCTAAAAGAGCTGGTTTAATTACTGCAGCTTTGTACTAGTGGCTATGACTTTGTGCTTGAATTATATAAAACTAAAAATAAAAAACTACAGCCCTTTAAGCAGCTGCAAGACTACCACAGTCCTGGGATAGTATATCTCATTAATATGAGACGAAACATGGCCATTTTAATTTTAATATATTCACATCCCAGAAAATATTTTTCTAGCAAATGTTTAAGGTATAGTTCAAGATGCTCATTAAATAATTAGAAAAAAAATTAAGGCAATATAGTTGAACCCTAGATAAGTTTTATAATGTAACCAAAAAAATGACACATTTGCAATCTGGTAACAAACCGTGCAGCACTAAGAAAGGAGAGGAAATTTTAGCCATTGTTCTTGTCCAACTGAGATGTCCTTTTCCAGTACCCATGACTTTGAAATAATGAGAAATATGGCAACTACCTTTCTTTTTAAAGCCTATTAATATTTGAGGCATTTTTCTTATTTATTTTGTCATCTCGGTTGTGTATGTGCATAATTCTGGGAGGTGTACTAATATTGCCCCTCTGTTTGGCAGATGAAAAACCATGAAATATTCCAAGACATTTATAAAGGAAGTTAAGTATATAGACCTCTAAAAGTGAAACATCAGAATTTCTGGACACTGCCTATGGGTATCACTCTTATCTGTAATTTGCTTAAGTTATCACAACATGTAATTGTGAAAGTGGCCATATGAAAATAATGACTGGAAGTCTCTAAGAGATTGCAGCAGGAGGTTGAACATCAAATAATAAATATCTGTTGGAGAGGTGAGTTGTGGAATTTAATAATTTCCCTCCAGAAGTCAAAAGCAAAAAAAGACAAGGACAAAATATTCAGATGCTTACGTGGGTGAGACTGAAGCTCTATTTACAGAGGAAAAGTATAGCCTCTCCTATTTTTAGGAAAATAGGAAATTACTTATCAGATGATCTGAATACAGAAAATCTAAATTTAGAAAACTACTTGAAAAGTGGCAGCCACAAGATATTTTTGTAAAGCTTATTTTTTAAAATGTCAATTCACTTCTAAATGACACTTTAAAGATTTTTTTTTTACCAAATAAAATGTTTGAACACCCAGAAATAAATATTAAAATGTTCTTAAATCCCGTTTTACCTATCAGAAAACATAAAAATTCGAACAAACTGGGTGGAAATGAAAATTTATTTGCTTAAAATCATACAAGCTGATGAGGATTTACATGAGATATCACTGAGCTGAAAAATCTGCCCTGCAAATTTTGTGGAAGAATATTTATTTTCTCATCTGTTTTTTAGAGTAATCCCACATTAAACAGAATTTGAGGTGCAGATTCCATCTGTTACTTTCCTAGCATTTCAAGGACAACACTAAGGTGAAAAATCGCTGAAAAATTCTTGCATCCACTCCTAGAAGATGAAATTTCTATGCACAGAAACAAAGAAGAAATCT